>NW_013665613.1:1590946-1607672 GCF_000517525.1 Limulus polyphemus
GAGACCCAAAACTCGAGTGCTTTCGAATAGTTGACTATTCTTCTTCAGGAGAATAAAGAAGAATAGTCAACTATTCGAAAGCGCTCGAGTTTTGGGTCTCGTTTTGAAAATATTACGAACCATGGATTTTTAGTGTATGTCCGTAAACCTACCTCTGTCCTACCAGAGCAAGGATATCCAACTAATGCCTTAAGGCAGAGTGATCACGGAGGCTTTTTTTATTAGTTGTAATTGTAGACTATTTTCAGCTCTTCTGGGAGAAATGTTCATACAATTGGATTTCAATCTATATATTTTGAGCCTTTAATTATTCCCGAATGTTATCTGGAGTTATTGCTCTCCCTATTCTTTTCATGTAGGAACGAGGAAGGTAAGTAAATATTAAGATTTATTTTTACTACAGATGCCTATACATCTTTCCTTTCTTTGAGGTTTCGCGTATAAAATAGATATGGGTTACTCACGTTTCGTATTGAATCCAAATGTATTATGAAAATACATCGTAACTCATCTCATGTATTTATATAAAAAAAAAATTATACCGGAGGGTAAAGGTAAAAAACCTTCGTCTGTTCTAGATCATCTGAAGCATTATATAATGAGTATATTCATTTATATTTGTAATTTAGCTTAACTTACACTGGATAAATAACGATAACGGTAGGCGAGGATTTTCTCTCCTCCTTTTCTTTTTTAGGTGGTGGAGTGAAAGCTCTGATTGGTTTCTCTAAGCAGTTCAGGTAAACGTTATAGCATATATATATATATATATATATACATTCAAATTTTATGAATTAAGCCCTAGAAATATATTGGAAGGGATTCTTCCCACGAATCGCACCTATTTTAAATTCATGTGGCGCGTTTTGCCCTCTGGAAAACGTTTTAGTTCTGGTGATAACACAAATAACTTTCTATGTAGGGAAAATGAAAGACGATCCATGCTCACCCTCATGGAGACAAGGGTTGTAACAGCAGTTAATCTTGTAGCCGCCTGTCCTGAATTATATGCAACAAAAAGAATGTTTTATTCCTTTAAGGAATCAAACATGATTTTATTTATTTGCATCAAACGTATACGTTTTCCTGGCTGCTTGCAGGAGCAACTGTTTTAGAATATGCATGGAACATAAACGTGCAAACACTTTTAACTTGAACAGAGATTCATAAATAGATTCGTAAATATGAATAAAGTATGTATTTTATGTATGTACGTATGAAAATATTTTGGAATATATTCGAGTTATGTAGATACTAGAGATGGTGGAGTAATTCGAAAATATGAAAGAAAACGTACAGGAATCTATAACTAGCTGATTATCTTCACTTATGTTGTCTCTGCATCGATTCGAATTGTCAATGGTTAAATAATTTGTAAATTGCATGCATTATATTAATTGTAGCTTAGCACACATGATTCTTAGAAATTCAATTGCACAAAAAATCATCTGATACTCCTAAATACATAGCCTCAAGACTGTATTACAATATTTATTATATTCATATGATGAAAAGTGAAACAATGCTTACATATAGTTTCTTTCTTTGAGTATTTATGTTTGATTGTTTTATTGAACAAAGCTAAATTAGAATATCTGTAGATTTTAGCGTTGTAAGTCCGTAAACTTATCGCTGGCCCACTGGGGGCGTGGATTTATGTGTAAAATAGATGTGGGCCAATCACGTTTCATGCCGAGTCCAACTATATCTTATCAAAATATGTTGTAACTTATCCTATATACTTATAAAAATTATATTAATATTATAACCTGCCTTAAAGCACCTAAAGAATCTAAATGAAAGGTTACTGAATCTAGTTTTCGCAATAGTTAGGGACCGTTTATATTCCAAACGTATTATATATATATCTGAAGAGTATTTTCAGAAACATTCTAAAGCACCCTTATCACCATGAAATACTTTCGTATTTATTAGCATTAAACATATGTGTTCGTGCTAGACGATTGGCACATTTGTAATAGTGTTTCTACTACTTAACATGTAGACACAAACAAACACACACCCATATATATATGTATTTTCCCCACAAATTATATTTTTTTTTGAAAACAGACAGATAATTAGGACATTGCTGATATTCTGTTAAGAAGACGAACTTGATTGTTGACAAAATCCAAACCCATTTTGGAATCGTGGATTAATAACATTTTAATAAAGAAATGAACTGTGTATTGGTTATATTGCTGGATAAATAGATGAGAATAACCATTTATTGAGATGAAGAAAACCACTAGTAAGTACATACTGATTAATACATTTAAACAGTCGGCGAAATCTTGTATGGAAATTTAGACAAATGATTAGTTCAGATAGGATAATTACTGGAGAAATACTTGTTAAATATCTAAATTTTTATTTGTCGTGCAGAGTAATATTCGTATAAAACTTTAAATATGTTATTGTAATTTACTATTATTTTTTTTTCTAAAGTCAAACTAAAACAAGTAAAAGTAACCATTAATTTGAGGTATCTAAAAATACATGCAACAGAGATCTTAGATTGGTAAATGTATAGAACCGCAGACCTTTCACTGTAAGATCAAAACTAGTAGTGAATGTCCATGTCTATGTGTTTTTATACAGTTGTGCATCTCAAAGTGTAAAAGTAAACAAAAGCTCAGAGGCTTTTCATACATATATTATGGTATTCATAAAACTTAAAATGTGATTTTTTTGGTCTTTTTTTCTATTCTCAAAGGTTTAAATAACAACGAAAAACATCCATGATATCCATGTTTTTGTTCTTGTTTTCTAACATGCAGAAGTACATTGATTTAATTAGTTAAAAGTGACAATAGGCTAACAGTGCAATTTTAAACCATAGTAAAGTAAAAACATCCAAATTGAATAAAAATCCTAAAATACTCTTCTTGTAGAGATTAAGAACTGTTGAGACGAGGCTGTTATTGTGATAAAAAATGGTTCAAATAGGTATTACGTATGGTCCTAACAAAATGGACAGTGAGTAGAGTTCGCTTGTTAAACAAGCGTGTAAACAGACACACAATCACATGTTTTTCAGAGTGTGCGCTTTTCATAATTTCAGAAACTTAATATGCTATAGGTGAATTTTTGAGTTTAATATTAGAATCTTGGGTCTCTAACATGATAATTTAGCCCCTATGTCGCAATAGGTGCAAAATAAGTTGAAAATGCCAATATCAGAAACATTAGTATTAATTATACAGCTGTTATATGTAGTTTTCGTCTAATATAAAAGAAAAAGTGAAAACGAAATTAGAAATGAGCCTGCAAATAAAAGTAAAATCATTTTAGTAATTCTTTTAACTAATGCAGAAATACATTGTGATCGGTCATTATAAACAGATTTGGGCAAATTTTAAAGAAAGCCATTAAACGTTCGTGATTTATCGTTGGTGAGCAAAACTAATAACAAAAAAGCAGTCTTCTGTGGATTATTTGGGTACAGTTGTGCCCAATATATTTGTTAGCGTATGCGTTTGAAAGATCTCCGAGTAATAACGTTAAATTCAACACTTGGCTTTATTTTCCTGTATAGTATCATAAACGTTATACTGTTTGCATAGGTACATCTATGGCACTGTGTGATTACCGAAGCCTGTGATTGTGCGTTAAGATTAATGCATTATAATATTTAATGTCAATGCTATTTTCGCTGAAAATTACACGTGTATTTAATATTACTCTATGTAATTCAGAAAAAACAACAACAAGATACTGAATAGCTGTGTGAAGATATTGCACAATATCGCAAGTCTTGTGAAAGGTTTGCTAATTGCATTCATTGAGAAAACCAGAACTTTAATAACTACAAATACGTTTAGTGTCATTCCACTTTAGTAGAAAAAGACGACAAATAAATGCAAGTTGTAAACAAAGTTTGAACAGTTTCTGGTGGTCTCTAGAAATTCAAACTAAAGTAAAATGCTGTAAAAACACAAAGGAGGAAATATCTTAATATAATGTTCAGCAATAACTATGCAAACAAACGAGAAAAGTATTATTCTTACCTGTGAGTTTCCTTTGAATTCTCTTCAAAATACCTCCAAAATTAACCACGAGAATTCTTTGTTGTTAAAGAAATCCACTTTATATTTTAAAGATTTTATAAAGATCAGTATTTATAAGTGCTGAAATAGTTCATTTGCTTCTTACGTTTGGGGTTAGAGGGCTTAAATTAGTAGAGAAAAATAACTCGTTTTAAACAAATGCGACAAAAACTGCCCATAGCTGAAAAAACAAAACAAAATAAAATTATCAGTACTCAATACACTTAAATAAATCACATACATAAAAATAGGATAGGATTCTAATTCGAACTAATTAACCCATTTTTTTAAAGTGATTAAATATACCATGACGAACCGTCCTAGTAACCCTTCCAAAAACTTCTCGATCTGATTGTAATGATGCCTACTGCTTGTTAACTGATGCCTGAAAGTGATATCTTTAACGGTGCTAATAATACAAAATACATAATAAATCAGGTCGAATTAAGGTAGTTATTAGATGAACAATCAAATATGAACTTAGGATAGATAACATTTTAAAAATGTTGTATATTGTAATATCTATCATTTTATTTCCCTCTTCTAATGACTTGTAATTTGTCTTATTACATACTATTTTTTCAAAATGAAATAAGTTCCAATCACTTTCTCTTTAGCACTCGTCCTTGCGCTTATTGGAATCAGACATATATTGTGGTGTCTCTGGTGTTCATCTATTTCTCTAAGTTAAGAAATCTAAACTAATCAGTTGTTTTTACTAGTTTAGCGGTTTTAAGGAAACAGTAGCTACTGTTGTTTTAATTCCAAAGTGTAACTCTACACCGCAGAGGCAGACGATTAGTTTTTCTGCTCATGTTATTTTTCTTGCTTGTTTGTTTACGCGTTATATGATTGCCATGGTAACTTTTTCGGAACTATCCTATTTATCTATCCATACTATAAATTTCTCTACACTCTGTTTTGGCGTTTCCTTATCTTTAGTTGTTGTTTTTTTGTTTAATAATAGAAGGAACGTTAAATGTAGTTTATATTGAACAAGGCTGCATTTGACACAATTTCTAAGGATCTTGGCATTCAGGTACGAAGATCAGTGACCAATTACACGTATGGTTGCGTGTTGTGACGTGCTAAAAACAAACTAAATTCACCTAATTTTAAATGAAAAGAAATCCTCTCTTGTCTAATACTTCCAATTTTACAATTTGAGCATATCAAAATTATCAAAGACCAAAATGAAATGTTATTTCGGTAGTTATGCAAATTACTTTGCCCAAAGTGTGAAACGTAAACTACCAAATAAGCAAAGAACAAAACAGAAAAATGAGGTAACTGCTTCGAAGTTTGTGTAAAACCAAATCTGTTATACAATACCAAACAGACCAAGAACGTAACAGAAAGCAAAAGAGAAAACAGTTTCAAGATAGATTTGGTCCGGTATGGTTAGGTGGTTAGGGCGCCTGACTAGCAATCTGAGGGTCGCGGGTTCAAAACCCCATCTCACTTAATATGCTCGTCCTTTCAGCTGTGAGAAGGCGTTATAATGTTACGGTCAATCCCACTATTCGTTGGTAAAAGAGTAGCCCAAGAGTTGGCGGTGGGTGGTGATGACTAGCTTCCTTCCCTCTAGTCTTTCACTGCTAAATAAGGGACAGCTAGCTCAGAAATTTCGCGAAATTCAAAACAAACCAAACCAAGATTCGCACAATGAAAAATGTGTGGACCTTTTGGAAATTATTGCGTATTTGTTTGTTTTGTTGTTAAACACAAAGCTACACGATGGGCTATTTGTGTTGTTTCCGACACGGGTATTGAAACTCGATGCTTAGCATCATAAGCTTTCAGTTTTACCGCTGAGTCACTGGGGGCCTTTGGAAATAAAAAACATTTTGATAGCTTTATTTCAGCACATATTAGAAAGTGGAGTGACAAGTGTTTTATCTTTACTGGGGAACACTAAGAAAAGTTTGTTTGTTTGTTTTGAATTTCGCGCAAAGCTACACGAGGGCTTTCTGCGCTAGCCGTCCCTAATTTGGCAGTGTAAGATTAGAGGAAAGACAGCTAGTCATCACCACCCACCGCCAACTCTTGGGCTAGTTGTTTACCAACGAATAGTGGGATTGACCGTCACATTATAACACCCTTACGGCTGAAATGGCGGGAATGTTTCGTGGGACGGGGAACCAAACCCGCGACCCGCAGATTGCGAGTCAAGAGCCCTAACTACCTGGACACGCCGGGCCTAAACAAGAAAAGCAGTCAGTTGAAGTGAAAGAGGTTATGGTAGCTCGTAGAGACAAAGTGCCCTTGTCAAGTTAGCTGTATTGTAGAATGAAAAGGTATGATTGCTTGATGATTGGTGGTGTAAACAAATTAATCCATAAAACAAGTATCATTTGTCCGTCGGCCACAAACGTGTAAAAGGTAAGTTAATTAAATAACTATTTACAGTATCATAACAGGTGACCCTCTTACCCCCTTGGACATCTTTTATACATTGATATTAAGATTGGTTTGCAAAACCAGTTTTCCTGTTGTTGTTTTTTTCAACGGTGTAAGTAACAACTACATTTATTTGTTTAGATGTCGGTATAATACTCCAAAAATTACAAATGTATCACAGAATTATTACAATGCAATAAAATAAGTCTTGTTCAGGCAAAATGTCGTCTAAAATAAACTGATATTATAACACCGTAGTTAGAAACATGCCATATTGTGATATGCAGAATTTAAGTTTTCACTACCAAATCATTAGTCTATACCTCTCGTTTTTATTTGCTTCACCATTTGTAAAAAAGAAGTCAAATCAGCTACCACTGTTTCGTTGATGCTTTATTTTTATCTATTATTTTGTAACTTATAGATATGGAGGAAGCCAATATAGCTCGAACTCATCATTTCATCAGAGTGTATCTTTGTAAACAATGTAAGCTCAATAACAAAGCTACGGGAAAAAGTCTAGGTTTGAAGAAGCCAGTTTTAGTCGCCTAACTGAATTCTCGGTGCCAATTCGACCTCATAAACATGCAGTTTGAAACTGATGGAGAATTCACATTCATACTGAGCTTCCAAAACCGTCTTACTAAATTTGTGTTCTTTGCTCTTTGAAGACAAAAACTGCCTACTCTTTAATTAATTGACACATTTTGTTTAGTAGGACCGACTACTATGCTACATAGCGACAATGGGCAAGAGTCCACTTGACAAGTTACTAGAAATCTTGCAGCAATTTGGCCATATGTGAAATTAGTACGTGACAAGCCAAGACATTCTCAGAGTCAGGGGTCAGTTAAAAGGTGCAATCAAGATATGAGAGACACGTTGGTTATTTAAATGTCAAAAGAAAGTCTAAAAAGTGGTCAGAAGGTATCTGGTTTGATCAAAACAAGAACAATCGGAGCCTCCATGCAGACATTAAGCAAAGTCCTCACGAAGCTACGTTTAGAGTAAAAGAACAAATGGATCTTACAGATAGCTGCCTTCTACAGGAGATGCTGTCGCCCCTGGAAACAAAGGAAAAACCTAGAAACATTCTCCATAAATATGTCCTCTCAAGATAGCGCCACAGTGATTCGAGCTTAGCAAGAGAAGTAGGACGAGGGCCATCAGGTACTGAAATCGCAGTTGCAGAGAGCAACAACGATAAAGCGATACGCGTTGTTTGCTAGAAAGATGTCGCCGGGGCAAATTAATTGATTCGTGTGTAATAACAACGTATATGCAATATGTGGGAATAATTCTTTGTTTCAGGTAGAAGGCTACAGGTCGAGTGTAATATGCTTTTTGTGCGACAGACAAGTCAGGAAAGAAATGTTAAAAAAAAAGGTCTTTCTCCGTTTAGCAAACTTATTGCACTTGCCAGGTACCTGCATAGCATACGAATCAACTGTTGCTACTAAACGAAGAGATAATTTATTTTCTTTGATTACTGCATCTAAAGTTAGGCATGGACGATCGGAATTTAATTCTCCTGTAAAGGCACTCCATAGATATACCAGTAGGAACCAAGTGATACAGTTCATCATCACTGACACTGTTTACAATGAATAGGACGTTTCTATGCGTCATTCTATTTCTGTCAGTATCTAGAATGCCTACAATAAACTAAACTAAACTGCTTCATATTTCTTATTAGACAGCTCTAGCATTTGTCCGGCTTAACTTTGAATACTTCTGTGTGCGCAAAGGTATTTACTGCAACTTAAAATTTAATAGTAGCAAACCTTGCAAA
Organism: Limulus polyphemus; assembly: GCF_000517525.1. NCBI lineage: Eukaryota > Metazoa > Arthropoda > Merostomata > Xiphosura > Limulidae > Limulus > Limulus polyphemus. The sequence goes on from NW_013665613.1 coordinate 1,599,191, forward strand.
AATAAATAAAAATATGGTGATGTATATTTCTCTGGCTATGCTTAATACGCTTAAGTCTAAAAACATTGAAATCGTTTTTTTATGAACTTTCATTATGGTTTTCTTTATACCTACTGTTTGTTTGTTTTTGAATTTTGCGCAAAGCTACACGAGGGCTACCTGCGGCAGCCGTCCCTAATTTAGCAGTGAAAGACTAGAGGGAAGGGAGATAGTCTTCACCACCTACCACCAACTCTTGGGCTACTGTTTAGATTTTTTTGGCACCCAGTACAATGTTGTAAGTTTATTTACCTCAAAATTCGGTGGAACACTGTAGTATATAGTTTCAACAAAGATAAAATATGTCAGAACAAACAAAAATCTGACAATTAAAGAACTTAAGCTAAAATTGAACTCAAACTTCTTAAAAGTATAAATTATTCGAAAAATGGGAGCATGAAAAGCAAACAGGAATTGGTAGTTTGTTTTGGATATGACAACCTTACGACAGAACCTTTTGCAATGGAAGCTATGCTCCTGGACTTTTGTCAAGATGCAAGGTCATCAGAAAGAGCATGATCGGACGTAGTGACATGGACTGTAACGACGTAGTGAGGCTTCAAATTCGTTTTAATACGACATACTCAATAATCTCTATATTGAAGTGACAACATTATATTATCTTTGTGAATAACTCCCTTCTCTCTAGTCTATCACTTCTAAATTAAGGATAGCTGTCGAGCAACTCCGCGCAAAATTCAACAAACAAACCAAATAGTTAAGATTGTGATTTCCTAATGTTATATTGTTGTTGAAAGTACTCTTTGAATTAGAAACACAAAGCATTATTTGAATGAAGACAGAAATCAGGTTAATTATATATATTGTCACGATAGGTGTTGTTGGAAATTTCATAGTGATATAGACTAACCTATTAAATATTACACCACGGAATACAAAAAAAAAGAAAAATTAACAAAACAGGATATTTCAATGAAAAACAAACAAACAAATGTTAGGCATGAAATATGGTATTATGTGATTTAAAATAATGTACAATTCCAACTTTTATATTATTTTCCACAGCCCATCCCTTATTATTTTATAAAACTTCTGCAGCCGTGCATATATTATTTTTGCTTAATTAAACAACAACAATATAGTGCAATGGTGCTCTATGATATATGTGTTTAATATAGTCTCTACAGATGCCCCCAGTGGCACAGCGGTATGACTGCGGACTTAAAACGCTAGAAACCGGATTTCGGTATCCGTGGCGCGCAGAGCACAGATAGAGCCCTTTGTGTAGTTTGTGCTTAACTTCAACCAAATGAACTCTACTGACAATTTGCGTCAAGTTTTACAACAAATCCTTATTTAAATATTAGACACATAAAATCCAAGGCAAATTTTTATGTGCATATATGCAATATATATATATATAAAGGCTTTTCCAAACCTGACTCTCTAATATAATTATAACTCAAAACACCAGATTTTCATAGCTATTGACTCATGATACGCAAAATGAGAAATCACGAATATATATATGATGACATTCATGAGAAATTACTGGTAAATCACCTAATTATATTCAATATTACAGCCATTTTATGACCAGTGAATATGCCAGTTTGGTCGAAACTCTTTCCTAATGCAAAAAAATCGACGTGAGAACTATGTTGGACGTTTTGTTTTAATTTAGAATATAATATATCCTATTAGTATTCTACCACGATTGCCTTACATTATTAATATGTGTTCCCATATTCAACCGCTGCAACAACCGTCTAATAAGATCAACTGAAGCCTATAAAATGGATACTTATGAAAGCTAAAATGGGACGTAGTAATGTTCTCACAATAACTTTTATTATAAAGTGTATCTCATATCGCACGTGATATAATAAATGCCTCCATTTCAAATCATACCAGCGTATTTATAGGTTTTACGCATCAAAAACATATAATGAAATTTTTATATCAGTAGTGGATTCTTCATACTTATACATCCGCTCTTGAGTTGAATAGAATAAGAAAAGTGAGATTTCATAATTTTCTAAAATTAATAACCTAAATTGTATTAACGATATTCTTTGCATATCTTTCTGTTGCCTTGTTAGTTAATTAATTAAGCTTACATTTTAGATTATCACTATATTTATCATCTTATATAGGTTTATAATCTGTATGATCCAATGAAAAATATTTTTAAGAAACGTGTACAAATTACTCATAAACATATCATAAAGTAGTTTTTTTTAACTTTTGTTAGGCAGCAATCATTTCATAATTTACCTTCAACAGCGCATCTTTCCATGTAAAGTTAGCAGCAGGAAATACTTTTCTTCACATTAGCTTTTGACATCATAAATATTTTCATGAGATGGCTAGTCCCGTCATACCAAAGCAGTCCCTCTGCTGAATGTAAAATATAGTTCTTACAAATGAGAATACGATAAAGTGGCACTAAAGCTACTGCTTCTTTATTCTTTAAAAAATATGGCCATCATGAAGGATCTCATTCAATTGAGCACAATCGCCTCCCAAATTAATAGGAAAGAAGGCTAGAAATACTGAAGATCGAGTTATCCGAAAATGCTGGTGTAGAAAGTTCTTAGCTGCTGGATTATGGCATTTAGAAGTAAGGTATGCGTGAAATTACATACAGTAAGATCAATAGTAATTTATAACACATCATCCTTTACTAGGTTATTACGGATGTCTAACAAGAAGAGTTTACAGAAAAGCATTTCAATTATATTTTGTTTGCTCACGTCCCACTGAATATCAAAACTTATCCGACTAATTAACTAATCTACAACAAATAAACCCTTATAAGAAACGTATTTATACCAGTTGTTTAAGAGAAAAATAAATTTTAGGTCTTAGAACATCTTAGGAGGTAGAATATGAAATGTGGTACACACACATATATATATGTATATACACACACACACATATATATATATATATATGAAATTACATCAAAGTAAGAATGACAATAATTTAACTCACGTCATTCTTTACTATTCTAATACCAGTTTCCAATAAGAACAACGTATCTAAGTTTTATCTATTATTCTAAGCATGTACGTTAAGATTTGCATCAGTCCCTGCATACATATATACATATATATAAGCATTGACTAATAGTTTCATAAATTTGCTTCAATACTACGGATGTAATCCATTAAGAGACACACGGTGTACATGCAAACTTATAGTTTTAAATTTTCTACTTAGCTTTAAGTAGTTTAATAGAGTTTCACTGAAACTATTCTAAAATGTGCAGATTTATTTTTTCCTGTATGAAATATTGTAATAACGGTATGCCTATAATCGTAAATAAATCAAGCTGTGATCTAAAATGTTATCTCATATATGCTTTAGAATTTAACATTTAATTTATTGTTATAATTCTATCTGTTAATAATCGTTTGCTTTCTTTTGTTATGGTCAGAGTACAACAATGCATGGTGAAATAAAGTTTTACTGGAATATAAGTAAAAAAAAGAGTGTTGTCGTTCCTCACTTAATAAGGGTATTGAATTCCTGTTTACCTACTGTTTTGTTTTGGTAATATTAATTTCTGATTCAAAGAGTAGTCAAACTGAAAATAGTATTATATACAAAAGTAATGGCGACAGGCTTGCACGAGCTTTGAATACAAATGTAGGAGAAAACCAACTTTTTTAAACACCTCTGTTCGACAAAGAAAAAAATTCCCGTATAAAATGCTTATATTTTATTTTTCAAATCAACCTTTTATGTAAAAAATCATGTTTTATGCTAAATTTCTAACGTAGCATATTTTCATTTTATTCAGTACATGTTTTGTTAATGTCCTATTTCGACATTATATGCCGGTCTTTTACAAAAAATATATTTTTGAAATGTTTTAATAATACATAATTTATGTTTTGCATAGAAATACCTTTATGGCTTAGATAAAGTTTCAGTTTTTTTGCATCGTCGACACTGAAAGTTTAGCTTACATTTTTTCTTTCCATTCTTTCCACTGCAATAAATAATTAAATACAAAATTAAAGTGTTTATGCTGGTAGACAGAAAGTAATTTATTTCGAAAAACTTTGAGTGTTTTGTTATTAGAATGTAATCTCAGCCTGTAATTTCATAACTTTATCTTGATTCCGATCAGCTTCTTTTCCTAAAGGATATTATAACCGCCTATAGAATATCAATGTATCTTTACTTTATCTATTATATGTAAAAGATATTTTTAAGTGAGTCGAACAGTATTTTATCTATATTTCCTTTTCCTTTTATGAGAAAAAATACCACTAAAACCACTATTTCGAATTTTTATCCTATTTTATATTGAATTTTGACTGAGGTATGCACTGAATGTTTTTTTGGATTAATAAGAAACTATTTCTGCCATTAATTAATAAAATAAAAACAACACAATAAAAACAAATTCATTCAAGTAGGTTTACTAGTTAAGTTCTCAGATAAATAAATTTATTATTAGAACTTCCTGAACCTTGCATATGTATGAAAATATAATTCTATCACCAATACTTGAAATTTATTGGTTTATTAAAATGAAAAATAATTTGCAATTTGTTTTGTTACCCTGAATTTTTTTTAGAAATGAAATATTAACATAACTTATTCTAAATAATTATTTTCAATAATATTAATAAGAAAAGAGTTTAAACTGTATGTGAAGGAAACCGAAAGTAACCTGCTATTCGTTATGTAGTCACAGAAAGTAAAATACTTAGGAGATATAATGAAAACCAGCAAATCAAGGAAACTGATCAACAAATAAAGATTTGGGTTGGTACCTCAAACATCAAAATATGGCATAGCAAATAAATTTTTCTTTCGTTAATGATACTTCTTAAAATTTGCTAACAATAGTTGTTTCTCATTACTAAGAAATACTTACTATTGATTTTTTTTCCAAATTCCTAAAGGGATGTTTTTCACCTTTGTGCATTTATTGTTTATTACCACTTTCGTGAATCATACACTCCTGAAACAAAGAGACTGTTTTTCCGAATAGGATGTTCTATGCTGCATAGTTTGTTTTACCTTGCTTTCAATTTACTTTTTGTGTGGTCGAACATACTCAAGTATGTATCAAAATGCATATAATTCTGACGAAATTGTCATGTGACCTTATTTATGTTGTGGTTATCCTAGGTATGAAAAAAAGTGCTGTTTCCTGTGCTTGGAAAGACACGGAATCCAGAACACGTGAATAAAGAGCATACAGTTGGTCAAACACGTGCGACAAACTCATGACACGATTAGATTGAATCCTGACCATACATGCTCATCAAGGATCTCTAAATACAGCAGGGAAAGAATTTAGAACTAGTGTATCAACACAAGCTGTTAGTAATGTGGTTAAGAGATGCTAGTTTGTGGTCATGGAAAATCTGTATTAGGATTCCTTTGATCCATCATCCCATGTAAGACCGTATAGTGAAGATCACCTGCCTTGGATAATCCAACATTCGATACAAGTGCTCTTCATGGAGTATTACAGGTTTTGTTGTGATTTTACAGAGCGCGGAGACAACAAAACAACACTTATGATGGTGAATCTACGATCGTATGAGATATCATCAGCACGACTGACCGGACCGATACCACAACAACACAATACCTATGATGGTGAATCTATCATAGTCTGATATATCATCAGCACGACTGACCGCTACGTATTCGGCGACAGCTTTTTCATAGCTGTGAGATATATGGATGGGATTCTCGACCTTTTTAGGTAAAGTCCTACACCACCGCTATGGGTAAAACTTCATGTCTGTGAGTGCACCCACTCACACTGGACAACTATGCTAAACAGTGATTAATACTTTTGATGGAAAACTAACCAATGATCAGATTTGTTTCGTTACTTTTTATTTATGGTTCAATTAAGAAATAAAAATTACATTATGAGAGCGTATCCTCTTTAGTATTTAGCTTTAAGATTATTGAGGAAAGACGAATTAATATTTTGCAATTACTCATATGTGAGTTATAATACATACATATCATTTTATTTATGATCGTTGAACTAAATGCGTTAAAAAAAAAGATGTAAATTAAAATATTTATCTCTAAAGTAAAGCTTTCAGCTTAAGCAGTAACTGCATTTGTGAGTGATATCAGCAGTAAACACGTGTGTTTTGCGTGACAACTAACAGAAAAGTAAACGTGTCATGGATTGTATCAGAAAAAAAGAGGTTTTCAAAACATTTCTACATGCAACAGATAATTTCTGTTTTTTTTATTAAAATGTTATATTAAAACAACAGTTTATAAAAACAAGCAGGATGAAAGGTCGGTAGCAAAAGCGAGACATCCATTTTGAGAGGAATAAAAATTACTTTTAGAAAGTTGTTGGTCCCCCGGTAGGTCAGGGGTGAGTTTGGGAATTTATAACGCTAAAATCCGGGATTCGATTATCCGCAGTGAGGAGAGTGCATATAATCCATAGTGTAGCTTTGTGCTAAACAAACAAACAAACTCTTATGACTTTAAAAGATTATTTTCAGAAGTACAGTAATATATGAAGTAAAACCGTAACCAAATTAGAAAACTTTTTGTGAAGACAACCGAACTTTTTATTTTATCAAAGGCAGCATAGCTTGATCTATATTTCGAAATGCTATTATCACCCAGTAAAACAATTATTAAATATTCACAAACAAATGGCACAGCCTGTACTAATCACTTTAACAACTTTTATCTTTGTAAATGTTTTTTTAAGATAGATAAAACATAGAATTGATATTCATATACATAATAAAAAGAAAGGTTTAGGCACACACACATATATAATGTAATTTAATTTATAGTCACTATCTATAAAAATGCACCCACTTCTATAAATATTTATTACGTTTTTTTTAAAATGCAATAACATGAAAATATTTATCGTAATAAATACATTTGTATGTAAAATGTTCCAGTTTTTTTCTTTTATCTGATGCTTTAAACATCCGTTACATAATATATTTCATTTTCTTGTTTCGTTTGCAAATTCTGCAATTTCTTATTCAAACGAAATATAATGCATTTCTTTAATACTATTTGCTATTCGTAGTTTTATTATTTTATGTTAAATTCAGATTAATGTCTTAGTCATCCCTTCTGTAATTAAGACTTAATTTCATAATCGGTTCGCTTTCCTCGGGAGTTCTAAAAATAAAATTAATTAATTAAGGTATTTGAACAACAACAAAAGTAGAACACGTTTTCTAAGACCTACAGATTAACTATAAGAAAGTGAAACTATTTAATTCATTAGGCTGTACGATATTCTATCTAAGCAAAAATAAAACATTAAGTCATGATCTTCAAATATCGTATACCGATGAGTCAGGTGTAAGTCTACGGAGTTGCAATGCTGAAATCCAAGGCTTGTTTCCCCGCTGTGGACATAAAACAGTGAGACAGACCATTCTGTGGCTTTGCGCTAAAACAATAACAGTAAATACCACATTGAACAAAATTAATTAAAAAAACCTGTTAAAGCTTCTCTTTCTTAATTTGTTTGTGTCGTGCAATTATGTTTATGTATCTATGTATGAACATAAAATAAGGTAAAATGTTTTAAAGATAAAAACAACATTGCGGGATTGCCTGTATCATCACATCCTAACAATATGTTCAAGTCTTACCTATTGATTTTACTGAGTATCAAAATTCTTAAAATTGGTACTAAACGCATATATTTGCAATACCAATAGAACATAGGCTCCCAGATATTATACGATCAAGTTTAAATCATGCAGTTTATGCTATATTTTTACGTCGTTTGATTTCTATTTTGGACTGTATAGTAAATGACGTTTTATTAGCCTATTTTTTCTGTTAAAACAAATTTACATTTAAAAACAGTTCTCAAAACAAAACAGTTGTATGTGCTAATTGTATTTACTTAGTTTTTGTTCTTAACATTCTTCTGTGTTTAGTTGGTACAGCAACTTTAAAAAAAATCGAAGTAGAGCGCCGTTATGACAACGTATTCATAATCGTATTATCACGTTGTAGTTTGTTTTTAACTAAATTTATCATAATGTATGGAAAACGGAATTACATCACGTTGCAATCTCAATAAATGAGCTTTAGCTTTCTTAAAAATGTATGAAACATATGCTTTTAGATGTTTTATGATATTTGCACTGAGGACTTGCAGATAAAAGTAGTTCTTGAATTTACGAACTCTTCAATAACTGTCTTACATTTTATCTCAATTTTTAGACTGTAAACAGTGATAATGGTTTTCAAATGAAACTAAAATTTGCGTTCTAAAAGCGACTATTTCTTCACAATTGCAAACTAACTTAATAAAAGTGTAAAGAGATTATCAAAAGAGTTGAGCAGAAATTAAATTAATTTAGTCAAAAATACGGTAATTATCATACAGCTTACGCAGAAAATAATTCGATGCTAACCAGGCCTTCCGTCTCGCCCCCCAGTAGCACAGCGGTATGTCTGCGAATCCGGGTTTCAATAC
>NW_013665613.1:1608016-1617673 GCF_000517525.1 Limulus polyphemus
TTATTAAAAGATCAGTATAATTATCAGAAGTCTGGTTTATGTAAACGCTCATTATTACATAGATAAAAACAAACTACAGAGAATAAGCCAGAAATCATTCATATTATATTTTAGTTATCTCAGGCTTGCCTTTACTACGAAGATATTTTTCATAATTGTTCTTTATTTGCAAAATGTTCAAACGTATCAGTGATATTATATTCCCTTATATTCAAACATATGAAAGTTAAATAGTTTAAAAATCAATCCAAAAATGAGATATATTTCAGTAATATTTTGTTTATTTGTTTATTGTTAAGCGCAAAATACTACACAATGAGCCGTCTATGCTGTACCTATCACAAGGCCTCCAGTGGCACAGCGGTGTGCTGCGGATTTACAACGCTAGAAACCGAGTTTCGATACCCGTGGTAGGCAGAGCACAGATAGCCCATTGCATAGCTTTGTGCTTAACTTCAAACAACAAACCTACCATGAGTAGTGAAACCTGATTTTTAGCGTTATAAGCCTTCAGACTTACCGCTGAGCCATTGGGTGGCATTCTACAATGCCTAGTAGTTAAAGACTGTCAGATACTACTATTCGGGTGGGCTGTGGGTGGTGTTAACTAGTTTTTTCTTCTACTTTATCACTTCAAAATTAGGTATGGCTAGCGCAGATAATCCTCGAGTAGCTTTGCGCGAAATTCAACATACAAAAACACTGAGGATAAATATCGTTTTCTCACAGCTACAGTAATGAAATTAGTAAAACCGCTATCAATGGTGCAGTCTGTGTTTATTTAGACTTTACATTTTTCTATCTATTAAACCTCAAAACAGTGTCAGTCATCTTACATAGAAAACTTTCTACATTAAGCAACATGATACGCAATTTCATCTCCTGAGGCTTTGGTTTTCGCTCATAAGATAATGTATTAATATTGAAGGATGCATTTTTTAAATATAAATTGAAAGAAATAATTAAAGCTGAATGTATTGCTAAAACTTATGTTTCAATTTTTTCCTTCTTCGGGTGTTGATATACAAATACACCCAACACATTTTTTCCCATTTCTTTGGTTGGTCTATCCTAACCAGAATACTTATTTTTACGTTCTTTTTAAGTAAAAGTTTCTAATAACTTGAAATATGGGTTCCAATTATATTTCGGTTTTTTGACTATAATTCTAGTGTGGGCATAGCATAGATAGCCCATTGTGTAGCTTTGTGCTTAACTTCAAACAACCAAACAACTTGACTATAATTCATTTAGATTATAATACACACTAAAATAATAGTCCTGGAATTAAAAAGTAATACTAGCTAAAATGATAGATAAAATCAATTTAATATACGAAATAATAAAAAAAAAACATTTAACTGTTTTTATTTTAAATGAAGTCTAAATACCTTACGCCTTCAATATTATGCTAGAATAAGAAGGAGCGATGCAGAAACTAACCACTTTTTAAGAGATCTATAATGAACGACATAGGTTGATAGTTTGCTTGTTTGTTATGAATTTCGCGCAAAGCTACACGAGGGCTATCTGCGCTAGCCGTCCCTAATTTAGCAGTGTAAGACTAGAGGGAAGACAGTTAGTCATCACCACCCACCGCCAACTCTTGGGTTACTCTTTTACCAACAATAGTGGGATTGACCGTCACATTATAACGCTCCCACGGCTAAAAGGGCGAACATGTTTGGTGTAACGGGGATTTGAACCCGCGATCCGGAGATTGCGAGTCGAGCACCCTATTCACCTAGCCATCCCGGGCCCAAAGGTTGATAGACTGGAGATGGCACGCTCTTTAACCAAGTAATATGTTGTGTTTATATATTTCACAAGCATTGCAAAAAATATAGATCAATGTCTTATTCACTGAAATTTCGTTGTGATATTTGTCAAATATTACATGTTTATGAGGTTACACTTTAATTTAATTAATTAAGAATAATTTTTACTTTTAATTATACACAATGAATATGATGAAAGGAGGCTTACAACTCGTCGGAGACTCCAGAGAAATTCTTAGAACCACACTGAGTGGTTTTGGAAGTGCCAGAATTCTATAAAGGCCTAATATTATAAACTTGATAGTAATGCTTCAACATAAGTGGTTCCTTCAGCAGTAATCTTTTTCCGAGAAATGTAATTATACTTTCAAACAAGCTGACACAAATAGTTCTGTATCGAGATATTTTCTTGGAGTTACACAAGAGTGTTTGTCTCCTTCATCTCTAATACATGGAAATATATTCGTTTCCCTAAGTTTCACATGAAAGCTCCTGTCCTCTTCAATAATAAACTCATTAATAAATAAGATAAATTGTTTCCCAGTTCTGATAAATGGTTCACTCGTTGGTGTGGCTCTTGGCCTGTTAGCGGATTATTTGAGTCACTTCACTTCATATTAGTGAGAGAAAGTGCTTTATTTATTCAACGAGAGCTGGAAAGTAAATCGCTGAAACTTAATCATCAAATCAAGACCCCCCGCAAAATAGACAAAGTTAAGTAAGGGCAATTTTGTAAAAATGAATATAGAAAGGTTATTATAGTGAACGTGCACCTGGAGAGGATGAAGAAAATGTTCTTAAAACATCGCAGTTTGAAAGACGTTAAATACACAATAACGTCCTTGATAGTGGCGAATAAATACACGTTAAAACACTGAGTTAGTGAGAAAAGCCGGTGTCTAGTTACATTCTAGTGTCGCGAGTGTCCTCCTATTCCACAATGTTAGGGAAAATTCTCAACTGCACAGACGAATGTTGTCTCACACTTACTACACAGCTGAGTTTCTTCCCAGAATCATCTATATTATCATCGCTACCTATGCTCGTGCTTATCGGCCTTTGTTCCCTAGTGTTTACGCAAAATTTATAAAGTCTTTCTCTTCCTTCAATACAAAAAGACATGCAGGAAGTCGTCATCATCAGGGGTAAATTGAATCTTGATCCATCCTTTCAGTTTGTGCTGAATAAGTGTTACAGCAGGGAGTCTTTACAACAGGTCTGATAAACTAAAAACAATATCCAGAACAAAAAATTGGAAGGAATATTGTAAGACGTTATGATGTCTTTCCTTAATTTAAATTATGCAATATGAAGGTAAAAACACTAAGGAACCCTTTATTTAATAACGACGTGCACCATTTATTTACTTTTTAATCAAATATAAAACTCCAGATTTAGTGATGAAATGATGTTTTTTCTAACTCCACCTTATAAGAACAATCACAAAAGGATATTCAACGTGGCTCATAGGGCATTGTAAAGATACCAATTGTGACGATTATATAAAAAATACGAAAGTAAATTGAGTTTGAAATATGTCATTTAATAATTTCGGAATTTGATTACACAAGAAAAAATAACGATTAGTGTATCCTTTCACTTAAAGACAGTGTTAGGCTGTATAACATAATGTTCTGAATGAACAGTATAAATATATTATTAGGAAAGTAAACAAAGAGATATATGAAACTAATATGCCAAAATATTTCTATTTCCCTTAGTCAATAAGCTTCTTTGACTACAGAATACCGTATGAAATAGTTTAAAGGTCTTGCATAAATACGTACTTATACACACACATATATATATATATATGTGTGTGTGTGTATGCAAGCTATTTCGAAAGAAATTAGGTTTTCCATTGTAAAAATTCCAAGTTAATACATGCTTATTTAAGTAGTAGTTTTTACTCTAATATAAAATAATGTAATTACAAAGGAGCGTGTATCTACACATTTAATCGTGTTTTAAAACAATACCATGAAAATGAATCGAAATTCACAATATATATATATAATTAAATGTAATTATATGAAGGGAGAAAGGGGAACACACACACACAAACAACAAAAACGCAGCCACAAAACAAACATCACAAATCAAAAGGTGGGTTACCATGTAATGCCCCCTGGTTTTTCGAGCTAACGGCGGAAGTAAGACCCAAAATGCATTGGGGATATACCGTCTATCCACCTTAACCTCAACTTCGCTGGCCACACCTGCAGCTAGATATGTGAAGGTGATTGCTCACAAAAAACAAATAAATATAATAAAAAGAATAATAAGAAAGAAATATTTAGAATACAACACGTCAATGGGGAGACATCAAAGCTGTCTTTGAGGTTAGCATTCTAGCCCCTAGTAATTGGACATAAATAACCAGGTGTTGTATTACTATACTAAGCCTAACCTAAATTATTAGTATAGCCCCATTCTCCACCCTTCCATGCTACTATATGGATCTTCAGTTGTTCTAAAGAGGTCCACACAGTAGCAGGTCTTATATAGGGAAGGTGATACAACTACATTAATCCACCTAAAAAAGATATGAAATGTCCAAATAAGTAAGTCCAATTATTTCCCCTACAATAGATTCTAGAAATTATTTTTATTGTGTGTTTAATAATTTTGTTTAAATTTATATAAATAGTTTTTATATTTATTATAAAAATCAACTTATATATTAATATATTAAAATTGTACTGTACATTGCTACACATTTTTACAATACCTAAGAAGTTGTGAATGTATAATACTCTGTATGGCATTTGTTTGTACATTACTGTTTGGACAGGGAAGTCCAAAATTTGAAATGTGAAATAATTTCTTTTATCATAAATATTAATATTAATAATGCTATCAGATACATTAATAGTCAACAAGCGATTCAATCAGCACGATAAAACAATAACGTACTTAATACAAGTCAAATATTACAATGTAACTAAAAATTGAACAATTATTTTACCATTATCAGTCCTTGTTGTCATCATTAAGTCATAATGGATAATTTCTGTGGCCATAGCACCCAAACGCGTTGGAGATATTCCATCTATCAAACTACATCCAAACGCCAATGTCAAACTAATCATGAACTATGGAGAATCAGTTGAGGGTTAGGAGTTGAATACTCAAACCCAAAACGTCTCAGCTCCTACTTCCTTTCGTTGTCTGCAGCCAGTTGTGGGAAGGTACCTTTAATATTTATATATAACCTTTATGTAGAAATAAATCCACCCTAAAACTCCCAATCTTCACCCTCTTTCTTGTAATTGAACAAAGGGAGGAGGATGGGAGAATAAGAACTATTAAGGTAAGGGTTTCTAATTCTGTTTAACATTATTTTGTAAATAAAAGGGTAGAAGTTGGGAGTCTTGCAAAAACATAGGGTGATCTATTTCTACTATAAGAATATTTATGCCTTTTTGTACTTTTCATAATGTAAAAAAAAAGGTAGAAGTTGGAAGTTTAACATTGTAGAATTTTTAGGGTGGCTTTATTTCTAGTTTAAGGTTATATCTAAATGTTAAAGATAACTAGCTGCCTTCCCACAACTGGCTGCAGACAGCGAAAGTCAATAGGAGTTGAGACGTTATGTGTTTATGCACGAAAGTCCTAACCCTTAACTGATTCCTTGATAGTTGCTGGCTAATTTGACATAGGCATCTGGATCTTGTCTGATAGATGGAATATCCCCAACGCGTTTTCGTGCTATGGCCACAGACATTATCCATTATGACTTAATGATGACAACAAGGACTGGTAATGAAAAAATAATTGTTGAATTTTTAGTTTCATATTAATGTTTAATTTATATATCTATATATGTGTAAGTTAACATTTTTGCTTGGGTACTAACAGCAGTAGTAGAGAAAAATAAACCAAAGGTATGATCGATTCGCAATAGCATTCATATGCATTAGTACATGACACAACGAACAATAAAACACATGTTCACTGAAATTGCCGACAAACGGACAACATACGAGAGTGATATATATAATATATGTATAATACATGAAGAGTATACATAACTGTTTTCTAACGCTTTCTTCTATCCATATACCACAGAATATGCAATCTTATAATGTTTATGAAATTAATTAACAGAGCTGAATTGACGTAATGAAGCCTCCACTTTGCTTTATTTTATGAATGCAAGAATGTATGTTTGCCAGAACTATGGCCTCCCCTGATCCATACACGACAATATATAATGGGAATAAAGATATTTCTATTCATCTGTAGGTCTATTTGTCTATATAGTTTGATATTTTCACTGTTTTTTACATATACTTTCTTGCACAAATATAAAATAAAGAAAATTAAATATTTTAGGAAATTGGACTAAAAAACAATACATAAAGAAAACTATATCAAAACAACAAAATATATACATATAATCAATCCACTGTAACAAACATTGCGAATTACTAAATTATCCAGACATTCAATTTGACAGTATTTTATATTCAATTTAATTAAAGCTTATAATATTTGTCTTTTTTACATGATAAGGAGAAAAATTTCAAATGCAAAGTACAATTTGAAAAAACCAACAGACTCTTCTGCAAAATGAAAAGAGGATGTTGGCATGTAATCACAGGGTCCTAGTTATCTATTTCCTAATTTAGTGTAGTTCCCTTATCATCCAGGTCTTTGTCTATATATACTAAACAGAAAATAACCCATAAATATAAATAAATGTTCGTATTTTTGTTGTGTCACACCAGAATGCATAACTTTTGAAGGTGAGAAAATACGCTGGTTGCTTTAGAAATACCAAATACTTAAACCATTCTCCAAATAAATAATGTTAGCTAATTTCCAAAATAGACTTTTATAGCTCTTATTTTATAGTTTTATTTCATTTTACAGAACTACAAAAAGATACACATACGATAAAGTCAGATTAGGCACGACTGCAACGACAAAATGTCTTCTGTTACGACAAGATTTCCTAGATTACGATAATATGTATTAGAACCTTTGCACTCTTCGAAGTGTCTATAAAGTTCTTTTTTTTCAACTATGCACCAGGGAATTACAAAAAGTTCAGTCAGAGCAGAAATGTATTAGTCTAGTTACACAGTAATAGTCGCAAATTCTCGAGTCAAATTCCAGTTGGCCACTGCAAAATCAAATCAGCTCTTCTTACATGAAACTAGATTCCTCATTGAGAGGCCTGTAATTGAATTAAAGACATCGAGGGAGGCTTTAGTTAATTCATAGTGTACCGTCACGAAATATGGAAATAGAATTAGCTATATTTGAAATAATACTCTTTTTTTGCTAGAGTTTCTATTTTTCATAACTCCTCCTTATAAAATAAAGTTTTTCTAAAATTTCGAAATTTTTGTAAACAAGCGTGGAACAGATTTTGAAATGCAGAACCAATATATATATAGTATGCTATATATATACACATGTAATGCAAGTAATAAACATTGATTATGGAAAATTCTTAGAGGAGTAATTATAATAAAACAAGCAACATATTGGTGCCTCCGTTTTTGGTTGATTAGGTAAATAATTTATTTGAAAATCTATTTTCGAAACATAATTTTATCGAACTTATGCGAATATCCTTTTACCGTAATCTGTAAACAATACTGTTTTTCATAAAAAAGATAGCATTTCTTAATTACGTCGAACATACAATTTGCCATTATTAGAAATATCTAACGATAGCAACGTTAAATATAGATTAAAACAAAAAGGGAAATAAGAAAAACAAATATAAGTATATATATATATAGCATTCATTAAAAACAGTGAAAACCATAAGCAAAAATACACTAACCAAGGCATTTCCTTAATATCAGCCTCATTGAAAATTATATATGAATAAAGAAACAAAAACATCAGTCATCACAAAAAAAAATTATTTTATATATAATGAGCTATCATAGCTTCATTTATTATCAATAAGCTAAATGCTTCTGTTATTGTAGTTTAAAATACAATCGTAACTTTAACTGGAATTGAAAGGTCATGTTTTTACTACAAATTCAAATAAAAATGTTAATTTTGATTAGTTTTTGTAGTTATTAGTATTTTTCTTTATGTAAAGTTTTAATAAATATAAATCTTTTTGTTTTTCCAACAAGATTTATATTGGAGAAATAAAAAAAATCTGATAATAATTAAGGACGTGAAGGAAAACAAACACTACAGAATACCATTCAGCATGTTTAAAATGAATTTAACTGAAAATCTCTTAGGTCTAATGACTAAAGGCCTCACGTCACTTGGCGCGAAGAGGATTTAATAATTAAGTAAATCTAATGATTAATCATAACTTAGAATTAATTTTTTGCAAATAAAGTAGGATAGAGAACTTCCTTTATTATTGCATACACTATTTCACTTAAAATCTTATAAGTGACGTAAACAAATAGCTGAAATAGTACCAGGGAAAAACAAAAACGTTGACGCTAAAAGATTGAAAGCCCTTGATAATGACACTAGGAAAAAAGATCTGAAACTCTATGGTTCGATACAAATTCCTTTAATCTCTCTTTTCATTTCCATTTCCGCAAAACAGCAAATCCTACGATTTGTGGGTACAAAATTTCTAAATCATTCTGAAGTGTTTTTCTACATGAGCATGTTCTTGAAAACAAAATCCAAGCCAAGTTATGTATTAAGCTGTTTCTTCTGATGAACGTGGTTTAAATAGGTACAAGTGACAACTAAGGCGTAAAATGTGTTTACTTAGAAACCTGAGTCGAAAATATATAACTTTATTATATTCTACAATATACATGTTGATGAGGTCAACCTATCCATTAAAAGGTAGGCCATAGAAACAAAACAAGTGATCATCTCAGACTACTGTTATTCAGTTTGAAAGCTGGCGACACATCTACAAAAAAACACACAAAAACTATCAAACATAACCAGCAACAACAATAAAAAGGTATAGTGCGTATTTGTTATAAATACTGCATTTGTTTTCCATTATACTGCAGTTAAAATACTAAACTGTGTAATTAATGGATTTTTTTATTTTGTACACTACCATATGTAATTCTTGAAATTCATTTTGAAGTAATGTTGTTCTTGTTTTTATATATATATATGTGTGACAATTTCTTGAAAATGTTATTGTAGTTGCCCTATTTCATACTAATATTATACACTGTACATACTACAGCTCGGCTGTATTACATTGTACTTGTAAAATAGTAGTCCGCAGGACGTTGAAACCTGTCTTACTACATAAAAGAATATTTTTTTAAATGCTCATGTCCATCAAAGAAAGAAACTGTTATTTAAAAACGAAGTTTAGAGTAAATGTTCTTCGTCGGGTTTTATATTAGTTAAATCAAATAAAATTTTGTTTCTTGGACGTATATGTAGAAAAAATTAATGTTCTCTATAATGTATTTATATTTCTTAGACCTTATAATTTCAGACCTTAAAAACTTCTTAGTTAGAGAAATTATTGATGACCTAATAGCTTATAATAACTTCAAATTATCTTTAATGTCGATAAATTTTGATTGAAATATTACAATCTTTGCTGAGAAAATAATTTCTTAAAAAATGGATTATACATTATTCATTTTAAACTTCTCAATTTATAAGTTTCATTAATTTGTACCACAAACATTGTGTATATAGAGCATTTATTACAATATAATTGAGGAGGCATTGCTTCCTGATTGGTTCGTTTCGGAAATTCGAGCAAAGCTACACAAGTACTATTATGCGCTAGTTGTCCCTAAAATTGATTAGGTTAGAGCGCTTAACTCGCAATCTGAGGGTCGCGGGTTTGAATCCCCGTCCCACCAAACATGCTTGCTCTTTCAGCTGTAAGGGCGTTATAATGTGACGGTCAATCCCACTATTCATTGGTAAAAGAGTAGCCCAA
>NW_013665613.1:1617880-1632996 GCF_000517525.1 Limulus polyphemus
GAGTTGGCGGTGGGTGGTGATGACTAACTGCCTTCCCTCTAGTCTTACACTGCTAAATTAGGGACGGCTAGCACAGATAGCCCTCGTGTAGCTTTGCGCGAAATTCAAAACAAACAAACAAACAATTTTTTATTGCGAAATCCCTGTCTGTTTTGCTTAAGTAAAACTAGTAAATAAATAATTATTTGTAGTCCATTCGCGAAAATGTAAAATATTTAGAAAACTCCTGTCGTTATTCATGTTGTTAAGCTTTCTTAACAGATAAGACTCTTTTTAAATAATACAAATAACAAAATATTGGAATAAAGCACTAAAATATGACGACTTTTAGTAAAATTACTAAACAAACGGACATTTCAAAGCCCCTGAAAAAATAACACTACATATAATTTTAATAAAACCTGTCATTATGTTTTGATAGTGTTTCTTATATTAATTTAAAAAACTAATATTGATAAAAATATTTTTACATGTTTTTGAAAATATATGAACATAATAAATTATATATATATATGTATATATTCATTCGATTTTAATTAAAAATAAGATAAAACTTTCTAATATAGCTTTAAAGCAAAAGTTTTAAGATATATTTCAGAACTACTAAAACATAAACTCTATCACATAACAGCAATATAAAAGTGACAATGCAAAGTGAAGTCAGTTCTTAAAAAAGTAATTTTGTGACTCCTACCACTAGGATTTCATGTTAATTTTAAATCTGTTTTTAGTTTTACTTTAAAACTAAACATCCTTTATGGTTTGAAGAATACATGCTGTGCATACTTTGCTGCAACAGAAATTCTTATATTACCACAGATAAGTAATACTGTTAGGATTCTGTAAAACATTTAAAATTTGTATGTATTTTATTAGACAACAACTTCATTAATCCTATTTAACCTTTGTTTCTCTCTCTTTCTCTTCCTTCAGTTGCAGCGGTAAGTCTGAAAGCTTATAACGCTAAAAACTGGGTTTCGATATCCGTGGTGGGCACAGCACAGATAGCCCATTGAGTAGCTTTGAGCTTAACAAACTCCATCTCTTTCTTTTTTTTTTGACTTACGAAATGAAAGTTTAAGTTATGATGGTGTTAAGACAAATATTAACTGTTGATAACCGCTAAGAAGTAAATTATCTAAATATAATAACCTGTGTATTACTGGACTTACAATGATAAAATTCGGGGTTCGATTTCACGCGGTGGACATGGAGCAGCTAACCCATTATGTAGCTTTGCGTTCAAACAAAAAGAACAACAACAGCTTACCAATGGCCTTAGAAAAAAGTAAATACTGTTAATCTTTTATTTTTATATGCGTGGTGATAAAAGAATGCACCAAAAACCATCAGGTCATTTTTTTATTGTTCATTTATTTATAGAACAGTAGATAGAAATAAAAATAAAACCAATATAATTCTCTACTTACTCTTTCCATTAAACCCAATTCAGTCTTTCAACTTCATCACTTACATGAAGTAGGTTTATCTCAGTTGAGCGCTCTGTTCATTATCCTTTCTTCTGGATACTCCCTCACATCTGAAAACATGGAAACAAGATTACATTAATCTGCTGAATTTACAAGTTCAACAAACATTAGTTTACTAGTCTTCAGTGGCTTAAGCTAAAGCAAAAGTTTGTTGTCATTTTCTTTTACGTACTTCCTGCAATAGTAGTATTCTAGTGGCTATTGAGCTCTTGCACACAAACTACTTAAGCAACACTGAATTAAGTTAAAAACATTATTGAGAGCTTGATTGAACGACTCGAGGAGTGTCAGTTTCCAAAAGAAATGATATCAAAACATCATTTCAAGGCACTGGAGCTAGTGGAATATGGTTAAGGCACGTGAACAGAATTTCAAAGCCTCTATCTTCTTCACAGTGTGCCATCGAACTGTAAAAATACAAAACTGTTCAATTCTGTGGCACAGTAGGAAAATGAAATATATATTGAACTTGAAAGCCGAACCCAATAAAACAATATCAAAAAAATATATATGACACTCATACGAAATTTATTTTTTCTTACAATTCTTTATTGGACAAAACCTCAGTTATGTAATGCCAAGCTGAACATGAAAAATTATCAAATGAAAAAAGTTTATAAATTATTGATTTTAAACCATACATGCTTGACATTATGTATGTAATCATCCATATTATTGCGCCATTTGGTAACAATTGTTTTTATCTTTTGTTTCTATATGGCTAGCTAATATAATACATGTTTGAGCATTATCACAACTGTAAAATTTATATAATCTTTTACAGAATGAAATTATAATGAAAACGCTACATACTACTTGAATAATACATCTAATACCCTTTCAAGATTAATAAAATTAATAAAACTAGATAAAAAATAGATATAGATAACAAAATATTCCCCTACTATTCAAAGATATTGAATCTAATATGAACCAGTATACCAGATGGCCAACTATTTGTTAAATTATTTAAACACATCATCAACATAATTATTCACTTTTTTTGTCTGCAGACTGAATGTAGGATATGTTTTCTAGGATTCATTCAGCGTTATTATTAGTTAGCCATTGTACACATGCCACGACTATGGCATTTGAAACCAATACTTCCCACCTGCAGTTACACATAGAATGAAATCATGAATAATATCTAGGAGACGAGCCATTCACTTTAGATGATAATTTATATAAACTTTATAGTTACAGTCATGATTTCTTTATAATGTTACGATCAATTCCATTATTAACTTATAGTATCCTGAGAGTTGACGGTGGGTAGTATCGACAAGCTGCCTTCTCTTTAATCTATCACTTCAAAATTTGGGACGGCTAGTGCAGATAGCCATCGAGTAACTTTGCGCAAAATTGAACAAACAAACAAACAAAACCTGTACTATTCGTTTGGAAACTGACATAAAAGAATATTCGCAATTTATTTATTTGAAAAAAAAAACGTAAATATTATATTTAGAATAAGCTTAAAAAATGTTTTTATTCTCTAAATGAAAGTTTCAAAACTATTGCCTGAAGTGTTTAATTTAAGTGTTATGTAGCGGTAAACATTATTTTTTATATGAAATTAAATATCAAGTACCCAAACAAAAAATAAAAGAAAAAAAAACGACAGTTGTATACACGTTTCAGTGAATACCTTTGGTCTTGAAAGGGCTATAAGAAATACTGGTTACAATTAAATAATTCGCAGGGAAGAAAAACTTAAATTATCTCTAATTAAACTTTTTTACACAACAATGGCCTTGAACATAATATTCGGAAATTGCAATTGGGATTAGATAGGGTTACTTTATTTGAAAAATACATCCGTATATTTGTTTATTTTATATAATTACAAAATACAAGATATACCGCTTTACTTATAAATAGAAATAGCTTTCACAAAGGAACACGAATAGAATAAAATCAATGGTTTCTAGATGTCGTTATAAATGTATTTAATAATAAATCCTTTCTGAAAATGCAGCTTAGTATTCCGTTTTTCTTCTACTGCCATTGTTTTTAGTATTCTTCTATAAAATACTTTTAATATAGTCTATGTAATATATGGTTCTCGGTGTAGACAGCTCTTTATGTAGCTTGGCACGATGATGACGACAACAACATGTAGAATATGACAAATGATACGATGTATAAAATATTCGGTTAAGTGTTTCTTAAAGGGCCGCGTGTAATCCAATGGTGATCGTACCGGACTGTAGATTCGAGGTTCCATGTTTCGTGACCTGTTATCGCCATGGTTAACAAAATCGTGTTCCGCGCTTTGTAGCCGGAGGTGCATTATAAGAGTGGTGGTCATTCCTTCTATTCGATTAAAGTACCCAAAAAGTAGGCGGTGGGTTGTTTTAGCTAACTGCTTTCCTTCTAGTCTATCACTGTAAAATAACTATGGCTATTATCTTTATGCGAAATTCAACAAAGAAAACAAAGATCATTTCAAAAAACATTTGTCCAGAAACGCTCTTCCATAAATAATATAGCCTACCAATGCTTGTAAAGGGTTTTTCTTTGCCATCAGCTAGTAAGAAAATACCAGCTATTTGAATATTGAGTTAATATCTGAAATGTGTGGCTGCTAAAATGAGCTCTTCCACATTTTAACTATTTTGTTCATAATTAAAATCCTCGCAAATGTTATAAAACACATGATCAAAGCTTAACTGTTTCATAAGCTATATTCAAAGTTTTTCATGAGCTTAGCTATTTTCGTAAGATATTTACTAACTCTTCCATGAGCTTGATTATTTTCCTATGATATATAATAACTCTTTCGTGAGCTTAACTGTTTCCAAAGATACATACTAACTCTATTATAAGCTTAACTGTTTTCATAAGATATATACTAACTCTTTCATAAGTTTAACTGTTTCCTAAGATATATACTAACTATTTCATAAGTTTAACTGTTTCCTAAGATATATACTCACTTTTTATAAGTTTCACTCTTTCCTAAGGTAATAAATCTCTCATTACGTTATATATACATGCATGTATTAACAAATGTATTTTTCTTAGCGGTAGAACTGAAGACACAAAAATGCTTTATTATATTAAACACACAAACGTCTTCCACAATAGCATAAGAGTCTATTAAACATTGCAATTCAAGCAGTAGAGTAGTAAACACTCATATAGTAACTAATATATGAAAAATAAGAGATGTTATCAAAAGTGAAATATTTTAAATACTAAGTAAGTTAGACATACTGTGTTTTTCCTTATGCTTGCTAATACATAAACTAAAATGTTTTATCATTTTATATATACTTTTTTTAGATTTTAGTCGAACATGGAAATAATTATTAAATTTTGAAATATGACAAACGATGCAGCACAAATATACTTATTAAAATTTATTAACGTCTTTAAGATATAATTTGTTTGTTTTTAATCGTTTTATAAAATAAATATATCTAACTTTTATTATTGCATACTGAAGCTTTTTCAGTCTGTTCAGATCACGTAAACTCAAATCTTGCAAACGTTATTTTTGACAATATTTGATTAAAAAGTTTGTTTGTTTTATAGCAAAAGCCGCATTAGGCTATTTGATAAATCTATCACGGGGAATCAAGCAATATATTTTAGTTTTATAAGTCCGTAGATTTACCGCTGTCTTCCCAGGAGACTCAAAAGCTTATTTAGTCCAAATAATAGTATAAGCAGTATTTTTTCAGTCTGCTCAACTTGGAACAGTTTTAATAAATAGATACTTCAGAAATTAACGTATGTTGCTTCGTATCAAGATATAATATTTTTACTTTCATAATCTGTGTTATAACACCACCTGTGGCAAGTATGCTATTAATAACATATTGTGCTATATTTATCTAAAATACATTCTACACAATTGCATATTGTTTGAGAACTTTTCTTGACCTGTTTAATACTGTATATGGAATCCCATTATCCTAATATAATAGTAAATTGACCAACAATGTTTTAGAAGCATAATGAAGTGATATTATTCTGGGGAACATAACGAAGAAGACAGATCAATGTTGTGTCGATAGATGTAGTACGTTTCCCAAAATATAACCACTTCATTATGCTTATAAATCGTTTCTTGTCAATTTACTACAACTTGTGCAATGTTTATGATATATGTACTTGTAATATTATGAGAAAAGTAATCCATATTTTTGATATCCGTTAAGGATATTGCACTACTATATTGCTGCATGCAAGAGCAATAAGAAGCACATTGTTCTAACGTTTTAATCGTGAAAGACAATATGAGGTTATAGAGAGTCATTTCAATGAGTTTATTTTGTTCCTTATGCAGGTAATGACATCAAAATTTAGTGATATGTGATTTTAGCTCTAAGTGATATAATTTTCTTGGTTATTGTATTTGGAAAGTATTACATAATTAACCGAATTATCTGAAAGTATTTCCGATCATTGAGCTTATAACTGTAGGTTAAAAGAAAAACCACGCATAAATAGTGTTTGGATTTGATACACATATTTATTAGACACGATCATTCAATATTTTCTTTTGCACTAAAATAAAATGATATGAAATGGTCGATTACAGAAAAATTAAAGTTTATTTTTGTTTGTGTATCTTACTGAAAGAATTTGGTGTTGTTTTTTCTAGATTCTTGAATAGAGATTTATTATTTTACTAATAGAAGTTTAAAAATTAATGCTGTGTTTAAGAATTTCTGAAAGTGTTTGAAAATAAACAACAAAATAGTAAACAACTGTTTAAATTGACCATTTGCTAATAATGTTTATCCACCGTCCAATAACGTTTACTAGAGTCTTTCAACAAATTAATTATTACCAAATTTTGGTTGAATGATACGAAGTCTTACATCGCATTATTGGATACTTCTAACCAAATCTTCTGTATGTGGAGAGGAACGAAGACGTTTATTTTCCTCATTGATTGATTACTTCTGTCCCCTTTCCAGTTATGAAAGACACTTAGGAATGAGTTATAGAGTCGGTCAAAGGAAGATAAGTGTGGTCGTTTATGAACATTACTTTGATCTTCGGAAACGTGCCTACTGTGATGTCAGTCAATAGATAACGTAAATAAAGCTTCTGAACAGATGTTACCAAGCGCCATTTATACATAGTTGTGCAAGTAAGCATTGTAACAATCTTAATGTGAAGTATTACAGAGTACACTAAAAGATTAATCATAGCATAGAGTATAATTAACATTCCTGCTCCTTCGATACCGACCAATGTTAACAGTAGAATGACAGCTGGTTTGCTGTTTCACCACATGGAAAGGATTGTCTGCTGTGATTAAGGTTTTGAGCAAAGGCGTACATCCTGTACTGAACTACTTTAAATGCATACATTGAAATAAATTGATGGATAAGTATAATATGAAAGTGCAAAATAGTTTAAATATTTTGTACTTAACACTGAAAAGATGTTCTTAAAGTAAGAAAACTAATTACTCGAGTCAATAAAATATGTAACATTTCCTGACGCTATTACTTTCGCTGTGTCTTTCCTCATATCCATTCACAGTGTCATCAGAAAACAATGTTCTAGTTATTTAGAATGCTGTATCCATTGGTATTTCTTCCATAACGCTGAACCCGATATAAATGAAAATATCTAATCATATAGCATTGACAAGATCATCGTTTAACTGAAAACAATTTATAAAAAGTTGTCTTGTTTTATTTCAGTTGTAGTTCTCTTTTACTTGAAGCTCATTTAATGCATTTACTTTTTATCTTATAATGGGTGTTTTTTATGGTTATCACATTTTTATTAGTGCTTCTTGCTAAACACAATAAAGAAAAATTTCGTATAGTCCCATTGTTTTTAAATGACAAAAGAATAAACTGTATAGAAGAAATTGTTTTTGATGCAGTAAAATAAACCTGCTTATAGATATATCTATATATATATTGTGGGGAGAGGTCGTTGAGGATGCACATATGTCTACGGGTAGTCGCTGGGTGGATGGTGTTTATCTGTGTGTTTGTGATGGTTAAACACAATGAAAAATTAAACTTTAGAATTATGTAATAACTTCTGCCAGTAGACCTGCTAAAATTCTACAATAATAATTAAAATATTGTTAATTGTGAGTAACAAGAAAACTGTAGACATACGACAATATTTTATAATAGTAAAATAGTTTCAATTTCCAAGTAACGACTTAAGAATAGTTTTTAAGAATCATGATAATTTTGTTTGTTCACTTCGTTCGAATCAAGGGAAATTTGTTGAAATTTTTTTCTTGTTGGTTAAAGAATGTCAGAATATTTTCCACATTCATAGATTTTTAAAAAAATCTCAAATTAGGTTCCTGGGCAAGAAGAGAAATCCAATATGACATTGCAGGGTAACAGTCGTGATCCATGTATGAAATATACTATATAACGCGACATTCATTAATATATAAATATCAGAAAGATTACTACGATACATGAACGTTAGATATTCCAGGATTTCATCTGTTTAAATGGCTTCATTTTCATTCTTACTTTGTTTAATACAATTACTTTAGTGTGAAATAACTTTATTATTCTTGGATTTAATAGACGTTGCAAAAATGCCCCAACAGGTTTGATCTGTATGATTTTCTTTAATGTATATGATAAGCGTTATTAATTTTAATGAATACAAAGCTTAATGGAAAAAATAAGGAAACGAATCTAACACAAAAACCTTTTATTAAAATCGTTCAACACTCCTTGTTTGTAAATGATTACCCTTTATATAGCAAAGATTGTGCTTCTATATCACATGGATGGCTTCTGTGTTCATACAATCAACGCTTGTGCAAAAATATAATAAAAAACATATTAAATATTTAGAGCAATAATTTTAGTCGTACGATGAAATGCGAAATTTCTGGCATTGAGCTGCTGTTATACATCTTATCCAAAAGTAGAGTACTTTGCTACTTTATAATTAAAAGTGCATGATATATTTCTAAGGCAGCCCATAGAATAACAGCCATGAAACGTTTGGTAAAATGATTATTTTTTTTCTCTTCTAATTCTTCTATTAATTATACTTTTGTTAGGGTTCGTCTCACGAAGCAAACACGTGACACAGATGAACATCGATCTGATTACTTACATTATCTACTGGCAACCTCAAAAGAAAAACCTCGAAGAACCACTTTGCCTATAAAATGATTTTAATGAACCTGAAATTTCTCATACATCTCGTGGTTAATGATGTCACATGTGTGATGTTGAGGCCTTGTTCGGTTTCCCAAGCTAAAACGGTCTATGTCAGTGCCATTAATTAGTTTTTCTCGACTGAGACTGCAGATAGACAAGGCAACATTTTATACGACTTACATTCCCCTCAAAAACATTTCAAATAAATTTTCTTTAAGGTTTGAATAATAGCATCAGGACGGTGAAGCGTACGCTTTGGGATGTGATGCGTCCTAGCTTCCCACGTAAACACATATTATTGTTGTACGCAGATTGCGATCAATACTTTACACAAGCAGAAGGCTGATATAGAATTGTTGATAAAATATCAGATGCTGTAGAGAAAAGCATGTCTTCACAATGGAAGTATACACAATACTTCAACAAAAACATTTATAATAACTGATGTTTGTTACAAAAAATAAAATGAAATGTTAATTTTCAGCAGGGGTACAAGTATTTAAGGATCATATATATATGAAGTCTACCGTTATTTAAGAAATATAGTATTTTAATTTTAATACTTATAATACGATATATACGAATTATCATAATATATAAATTACATTATGAGTAGTTAAGTGCTTATTGTGTATTGCCTTGATAATCCTTATTTTGTTGTTCTGCCGAAAGATGTAACGTTCAAATATGTCTTGAGCAAGTTTAACCAGAATTTGATAACTATGTCAAATTCAGAGTGAATATATAACATTAGTTCCCCAAAAATTTACAAAGTCAAATTACGGACAAAGAAAATATATAAATCAGGAATGTTTCATGATATATTTCCAAAATGAATTTTGTTTGTTTGTTATTAAGCATAAAGCTGCACAAACGGATATCTGTGCTCTGTATACCACGGGTATCGAAACCCAAGTTTTAGCGTTTTAAGCCCAGTCTTACCATTGAGTCTACAGGATGGAAGAATAAATATATTTGTTTTATGGAATGATTAAAAAATAAATTATTTCAAGTATCGCGCATAGACTTTCATACAGTTACAACAATCAGCTGAATGAATATTTGCTTAAACAAAAAATAAGTGAAACATTATAATATACCATAAAGTATCACATCATAATTACAAAATTTAATGATAATATTTTACGTAGTTTTAGTTGTGTTAAGTATAAAGTAAGGTTATCACTATACATTGCTTAAAAACGTATAAGTGCACAGTGATAATTTATTAGTAACCTTTAAAAATGAGCACAAGAATGATACACAGCATTCTTGTTTTTCCAAAACGTAGAAAATACACTTAAAGTCTGACATCTCTTGATAAGATGAACAAAATATTGGAGACTTTATGGTACCCAATCTGCAATTGCTGGATAATATAATTTATTTAACAGATTTCAATAAAGTTTGTTTTAAGTAATTCAACAAAATCCAATCTTTTAATCTGTTGATTAATAGACTAATGTATTGTGGACAAAATTAATTTAACTAAACTACTTTTAACTTCAGAAAAAAAGTATATATTTGCTCAATGTTTCGTCTATATCACTATATCTGGCACTACCACTTTTAATAAGAAATTGGTAGTTTATCTTTTATAGGTTCAACCGATCATAAAGAAGTTGTCTAAATGAAGTGTCAAATTACATTAATCGAAATTTCTATGTGAAAGTTTAGTGTTGAATAAACCAATAAATAATTACAGCTCGAAAATGTTGGAATTTACTGATATGATGTTTTTTCACTATGATGTTTTTTTTATAATGCATTGAAACTGCAAAATAACTTCCAAATGGAAGAGCAATAGAAAATCATTTAAAATAAAAACAAGAATAATACTAACCACATTTTCAAAATGCCACTTCGTAATCTAACTCCAGCTTTTGAACATTGTGAAAGCAATAACTTGAACTTAAACTCTCTCTCTCTCCAAATCCGATTGTTTTGCTTTTAATTTCGTGCACAGTTACTCGGGGACTGTCTTAGCTAGCTGTCCCTAATTTTGAAGAGTAGACGAGAGGGAAGGCAGTTAGTCAAAACCACCCACCGCCAACACTTGGGCTATTCTTTACATACGAATAGTGGAATTGACCGTCCCATTAGACCCCCCAGAAACCGGGTTGAAAATCAATTTAATATAACGTACTCCTCTTCTGTATTGTTTCTGGTTGTTTCAACACTGAAGAAGGTTTATTAGTAATTTTTCTTTGCTCACGTTTTTCCTCTTTCTCATGTTTCTTCCAAGTTTATTCTTAAGGATACCACACAGTGAAGCATGCATGAATAGGTGACATCAATAGAAAGCAGGAATCGTTTTTGTTTTGTAAAATTATACATCATTACGAATACAGTATGGTCCCTCTTTATTTATTGCCTATTAATTGTACTAGATTCACTAATTACTCTTGAAGATGAAAGATGTAAAGAAAGTAGACTGCTGTTTCGTTTTTCTAGTACATTAGAAAAGCGTTACAATTTGCAGCCAAACTGTGAATCGAGAATACCAAAATACAGTTTTGCTGTATTTTAATTATCTCTAAATTGGTAACACAAGTTATCAAGTAAACTTGTCAAATAAGAACTAAAAACGATGGATCCGATATTTTCATTTGAAAGGATTCGTTGTAAGTGTCATGAGATATATTTTACTCTTAAATTAAGAAAACTAAAAGTTGAATATTCAAATTCTTAGCAAGTTTTAAGAAATGAACGTGTGACTTCATCGAGAAAATAATGAAATATTTAGATAATCTTAAAAGTGAATATATTTTTTAATCTCATTTACTATTCCTTTGAGAAAATGAGCTCTGATGATATTATACAAAAATAAAATTTCTACATTTAATCTTTTATATGCTATCAGGACTTTATAATCAAACAAGGAAGGTGTGTGTGTGAGGGAATAATTCCTAACTAGTTTTCCTTAAACTTGAAAATTACTAAGTAGTAATCTAATGTCGAAAAAAATACCATGAATTGTAAAACTTGTCCAATTGATCATTACAAACAATTTTAAATTCTTGGTTAAGAACAACATAATCAAAGCTGGCTTTATTTCATGTTATTAGGTACGTGCACTTTTGTTGATCTTTTTCCACTTGTATTTATTTATATTATTCAGTCTGCAGAATGTAAGGCTTTAGAACGGTAACCGTAGCTGATCTCTCTGGATCTAAACACATAAAACCCGCGCCGCTGAAGTTTTGCTGAATTAGCAGATGATAAGCTCCGCTTGTCTCTCTCCTTTGAGTATGTTGGCTGGTAGCCCAAAAACATTATTGGTATTACATAGATGACCAGCTGCATCATTGTGGATTTTGTTGACATTAAGCCAAGTTCTCGTCTTTTGTATACACTATGTATTCCTAGTAAAGTCTACTATATAGAGTCGTTTGCAGGCACAACAGGAACATTCCAAGCTCGCATTTCTATATTATTTCGACTTTATCGTTTACGATTATTCATCAACTAACACATCCGAAGCAATAACTGTCAGTGGTAATGTTAGCAAAAGAAGAATCTAGTCAAACACACACACACACATACGAACGTTAAAAATCACACATTAAGGAAATGCTTTGACATTTGTCTTTGCATGTTTTAAAATTTTGTACAGCAATGTCAAATTAATCGGATATTTAGAATTTCAAAAAATAAGATTCCAAATGTAGAACTATCCTCTTTTTTGTCATCATTACATAGTTATAAATCAGTATGATGAATACTTAACGAATAAACATAAAAGATACGAAAAATTCAATGTTATTCATAAGCATTTATTGCGATTGCACAACCTATTGAATGAACAAACTTCTAATATGGTAGTTGCATTTTGCATTAGCCAGAGATAATCATATGTAAACTGGATTAACTATGGGTTCATAGACCTGTTGTTCTGTTTAAAATTATAACAATTATAATCAACCACATAAATGAAATCGTTATAATAATATTCTTAATTTAAATATTTTGTACGACTTTCAGGCACTTCTGCCCTTCTTCGGAACATGTTATGAAAAAGTAAGTTTAGGTGCTGGTTAATTTAAATTAACAATTATGAATTATATCTGGTGACTAACAATAGATAATGTATATAAAAACTTCGCTTACAGCCAACAAAATTTACGCTGATGCAACTGGCCATCTATCTCTCTACCTACTGTTCAAACATGTATTTATATCTTACGATTTCCTTAAAAAAACTGTCATACAGATCTTCACTTATTTTAGTTATCAAACGAAGTCAGTATACAAATACTTTACACCACAAACTTACATAAACAATGATTTGTTACTTTTACAAATAGTATAGCTATATTTATCTGATTATTATGTTTGTTTCTTTGTTTATTATTAAGCACAAAGCTACACAAAGGGCTGTCTGTGCTCTGCCCATCACAGGTATCGAAACCCGGTTTCTAGTGGTATAAGTCCGCAGACATACCACTGTGTTACTGAGGGGCGATTATTATATCTACTCTGTGTGATAGCCCTCTAGTGGGAGTAGAGCGGTGAGAGGTTTTATTAATTTTACTTTTATGATAATTCAAGAGAAAAATATTATCACAACTTGTATACGCTCATGATATATATAATAGGAAAATAAATATAAGTTAAAGTGGTAGCAAAAGAAACATGATGAAAAATCTATTGTGGGCTTCTTCGTTAACCAAGGGTGTAATAACTTGAACAGAAGAAATATAATGTACGTGTACTGACATATATTGACCTTTAAATTGGATATATAAACAAAATGTCACAGTTGGGCAGGTACAAAATCAAGATAAATGTATATGCATGAGCTATTTCAAAGGTGTTCTGTGTGACTCATAACTTCCCAAAATCATTACTTTGATGATACTAACTATAGCTAGTAGTAGAATATATTTCTATTGACATATATTTAGGTAATTTTCTAGATTTTATTGCAGATACCTGTACCAGCTTGACCCATTGTCTACGTCTACTTCCTGGAGTGGGATAAACACATTTTAGAAAGCCACTTGTACAAGTTAGTGTGACTTAGTGCTTTCTCCATTGTCGATCTTTATTTAGAATAGTCGTTGATACACGTAATCTATAGACGGTGGGATACTACACTTTGGTCCTGGTATGACTTGAAAGTGCAGTATACTTCATTATTCCTGTTATTCTTTTTTGTGCGGACGTGTATTAACCCTTGCTTGATCCTTGCCCTGTATGGACATGAAATTACCCGTTTTCTTGCTCAAGTAGCCAGCTGTAATATTTCTGTGTAACAAGAAACCTGTCAACTTGGTTCAATGTAGAAATAAATATTTTGTTATATTTGCTTTCCTGCTCATTTTGATACTCTGCATAACATTTCCAGGATCTCCGTTTGAAGGATTCTTCATTCTTATATGTCGGATATCAGGGTACCTGAATTCCGCATTAAATTTGTTTTTGTCGTCATTTATATATATATATGTTATTACGTAAACACAATAATGAAATGCTTCAGAATCTAAAATGGATCATGTTGACAAAATCAATAACCCGTAATGAAAAGTAGTTTTAAGTTTATTGTTTTACAATAAAATGTACTGTTGTTTTTAAATGTACGGTCAGAACGATATAGGTTTTTAAAGTTCAAACACAGTCTAAATATTAGAAGAACAAGCTGAAAATATAATCTAAAATCGATTACAATAAATTTTAATAGAAATAAGTTAATTTTGAAGTTTGGGTTATTGCTCTTACAATGTTCTGGAACGACCTTTTAGATTTCACATCTTCGAACTTATTGGTAGAAAATATCCATGAAGCTCAATTGTGTTTGTTATTTTGCAAGCCAAAAGTTACAGAATTAATTATTTGTGGGGTATCGAAACCCGAATTTTAGCGTTATAAGCCATCAAACTTGCCGCTGATCCACGAGGGGAGGGGATCACATAGTTCAACCAAATCTATTGGTTAAAGAGCTCAAAGCTACAATTTACTTCTTTTTTATCTTATTTATTTTGCTTTTAAACAATAACTTATCACAAAGTGAGAAGTGAGTGAAATGGTATGATAACTTTTCTTTTTTTTAATTTAGTAATAGAAAACAATTATTTCATTTTGAAGATCGTTTCTTTCATGAAAATGCATGGCATATTTGATTTATATGCTTCTTATTTGTTTAGTACCCAGATTACACGTTCAACTAATTATGCAACGTAAACTGTGTTTCTTAAGATAAGCTTGTTTACCTAAACTTTTCTTAAAGTAAATTCCTTTGCTAATATTAGGTTATCACAAGCAAAAGCAATGCCATTTTTAGAGAAAAATATTAAAAAAGGCCAAAAAAATCAAAATCAAATATTTACTTTATTACACAAACATTACACAGGTAGAAAACATAATCATTTAATATACGCACAAACAACGATGTTGTATGTTTGTACATCATATATACCCGTCCAGATAGAAAACAGAATCATTTAATATACGCACAAACAACGATGTTGTATGTTTGTACATCATATATACCCGT
>NW_013665613.1:1633996-1651054 GCF_000517525.1 Limulus polyphemus
AATCATTTAATATACGCACAAACAACGATGTTGTATGTTTGTACATCATATATACCCGTCCAGATAGAAAACAGAATCATTTAATATACGCACAAACAACGATGTTGTATGTTTGTACATCATATATACCCGTCCAGATAGAAAACAGAATAATTTGATATATGCACAAACAACGATGTTGTTTATTGGAACATCATATATACCCGTCCAGATAAAAAACAGAATAATTTAATATATGCACAAACAACGATGTTGTTTATTGGAACATCATCTATATCCGTCCACATAAAAAACATAATCATTTAATACAAGCACAAACAACGATGTTGTCTGTTTGTTTGTAGTTAAGCACAAAACTAAACAATGTGCTATATGTGCTGTGTCCATCACGGGTATCAAAACACGGTTTTTAGTGTTATAACTGCAGATTTGCCGCTGTGTCACTGGGGGGTAACACGTTGTCGTCTAAAAGACAGTGTCTCTCACTCATGATGTACAACATGTTCTTCCAGTTTGTACAAATTAGGTGAGCGATAGCTCCGATGCCGTAGTGAATGCGCGGTGCATGACTTAGGGAAATTTATTCGATTTGAATATTTCTGAGCAGCATGTAATAGTAAGGCAACACATGTCACTTTTTCTTGCGCTTTTAACCACCAAACGATCCTACAAGCCAATCTAATCGCGATTTTTAAAGTATGGAAAAGAAGATTGTAGTGCTTACTCTTTAAATCTATGGGTCTTCTTATAAAGTTTGTATCCATGAGTATCATCACAAAACATAGAAGACGTAAAAAGTTAGACTGTCTGTCATGATCAATTTGAATCTCCAAAAGTACAGGAAGGCGAACTAGCAGCTGCTTTAGGAGGTTCTTCAATTGATGAACAAAATGGAATCATAATTTGGCAAAATAAAATCAATTTGTGAATATTTTTTTGTAAAACATTGATGCTCAAACTTCTCCTTAATGGATACATTAGCTAACACCCATAACGATGATATGTAAATTAGCCTTTGTATTATACGTTATTTTTAAAATATTTCAATAAAGCGGGATACGCTGTTTAATTCCACAATTGCATAACGTAACAAATAAATGTTATTTTCTAACTTAATTGTTTTTAGTTTTAACCCAGAAATGGTGATGGTTCTATCCTAGGTTAAACTGAAAACAAATACACGAGGTTATTACTGGTGTAGTATTAGATGTGATTATCTCTTGTAGTGAAAGTTCTAGGTACAATGAAAGATATCGCATACAGAAGCCCTACGTTAAATTCAAAAATTGATATGATTTTTTTCTATTCTAGATTTTTACAAACATTTTTTCCGTGAATTTGAAGCCCAAAAAGTTCTAGGTGCTATGGAAGGTATCGCACACAGAAGCCCTACTTTAAATTCGAAAGTTAATATGATTTTTAACATTCCAGATTTTCCCAACTATCTTTCCACGAATTTTAATCCAAAACATTTGTTTAGCTTAGTGTCAATCCTATTACTACGTGGGTTTGAAATGGGGAAGCGGTTTTTCTAGATAAAAATAAAATAAGTCCTTTAACCACCCTACTGACTGTAATTATTGGATGCGTATATTATATATTTCTATTTACTAATGGCTTGATAGGAATGATATATTTTAACAATAAACAATAAATATGGCGCAGAAATTATGACAGGGTTATGGTCGATCTGAAGGTTAAAAGGACCATGAACACCATAGGTAATAGGTTGATTTCCCTGTAAGGCACTTATTTCAACTGCGATTAAATGTTCAAAACTCCGTAGCTTTTGTTCGAATCTTTTTTTTATTTAATGGTTCTTTGCAAATACAAGCTGTACTCACAGCATTAGAACAATAATGGAACAGTGTGCTGCGGAAACAAACTCTTGTTGGGGAAAGTAAGAAATATGACTTTATAGGAGTATAATTGTTAAATGTTTTGTCACACAGTCAACTATGTTTTAACCTAACATGTAATAAAATATATCGTTATTTTGAAGAGTTACTTACTCGATTGTCTCTGATGTTATCTTGATTGTTTTGAATCTATCACGTTAGTTCATATGGCATTATAATTTCACACGTTAGGCAATGGCTTAAAGATGCTTTAGCTTAAATTTAGATCTTTACCAAAATCACGATGCATCATTTCTTGTTTTAATTACTGTCAATTTTGTTCGGTTTACCAAACAAAACATCTCAGGTACAAGACAATGAATCATATTGTGTTCTGTTAAAAAAAAGAAATTAAAAATAATACACTTAGTATCATGTATTGAGTGACCACATTCCAATTTACCTAAGCTTTTGGTCAACGTTAATGTGTTACATAAGTAAGGGAACATTTTATTATAAAAGTCGTAATAATGGAGTCGCATCATGAGGATAAGATTGTCATGTGCTGTGAATGATGGTAGAAGTCTGCCTCATTGAATGTTTGTGAGAGGTAACATATGACCTTTCCTGACATGATTAAAAAGAACTATACATTAAGAAGGCTGATGCTGGAATATGATAACTAACAAAGACACGCTATCAATGTCCATAAATTAATAGCATCAAATGTATTAATGTTAATTCGCACTACTTTAAGGTAATAGAGAATACAAAAACAAACTTTACATCTAACCTGACTTACCACATCCTTATTGTGATTAATTCGCTATGAAATATTTCCTGGTGTTTTGCACAGAATAGAGTGAGAAGCTGAATGATACCTTGCATAATTCATAAAACCCAAACTCAGTATGTTACCAAGATATATTTTCACTGAATGTTTAACATCTGAGTAGGATCAGCTAGTTTATTCTGGATCTATTGTGACAACAAGGGTCGCATTAATAAAAAGACCTTGACCAAGTGTACATATCTTCAGACGTGTTGCATCCTTCACTTTAACTAATTATTATTATTTGTGTAGTTATAAAAGTTTTTTACTCATGATAGATATTTTGACAAAGACATTTTTTTTTCTATCTAACACCTTCCAACAATCATTAACATATCTTCATTCGACTTGAAAGTTAGTCACCTATGTATTGTTACACACGTGTTACACATATTTATGTGTTCTACTGGCGAAGTAACACACCCATGTCCTATTTTGACTCCACAACATGATATAACAGTTATACAACATTACACGTTTTAGGAATGAGGTACTGTTTTCATATTGTAACAGGATACAAGTTGAAAGAAACACATTAAATGTTCCACTTTACAATACGGGCGGAGCCAAACACGTAATATATATATTCAACAGAAACAGAAACAAATTGCTATTAACATTCACTAGAAACAAAAACATCTAATACATTTGCATTTTAGAGCAATATTTCTTTGAAAAACATTAAAGAAATAATTTTTTGTTTAAAAATGTTTAAATGATTGTTCGGTTTATTTCAAGGTTTTCTTTAATACGATTTTAAATTCGATAATTTTTATTTAGCTCATTCTAGAGGAAATAATAAATGTTAAGCCTGTCTTAATGAGATAAATGGATTTATTTTTATCATATTCTCAGGCTCATAAAAGTAAGCTGCGTATGATGTTTCTTATATCGAATCATTATAAAAAAGAACGATTGAAGAAAACATATCATAGCAACGTACTCTTAAAATAGAAATATGACTTCAAAATATTTTTCAAAATTATTTGTTTCAGAATCTTTAAGAAGGATGGATACATCACATAAAAAACAGAAAATATATTGTTTCATAGATTAGTTTCGACTATGTTTTTCTTAATTTAATTAATATAGTCGTAATATAAACACTTTACAAAAACCTTATTTAACACTAATAAGTTTATTGCCGCTAGAGGGTGTCTTTGGGGTTTTTCTTATCAGATTCACTTCCAACATCTGGTCAATCTTTCCCTACAGATATTAGTTTATATCTTACTTGATGATATCAGTGTCATAATAAACGAGTATTTCATCTAATAAACTGTTAGTACGTTTCTCTTGTTTCATGTTTTTTTTATAACCGTTTGTTTAAGGTGATTAATATTTCTCTGCATGTAAGTGAGAGCTAAAATATACATTTATATTTTGGCTACTAGTAAGATTTGCATGTGTCAATAAATGTACACGTTGCATGCTTTTGTGTTGAGTAGTTAATAGGTGGTTTTTAATATTTTATCATAGTTAATGTAAGTATATAACATTAGACAGAATTTTATAGCATCTCTTATGCATTCAAAACCATAGATAATTTGATGGATTATAATTAAGTTTAAAAACATTAATAAGCGTTGTTCCTTAGTGTTATGATGTAGACTTTATTCAAATCTTTTAAATTGGCCATAACGTGTGAGATATTATCATTAGCATTACGGGAAAAATGTTGAAAGATGCTAAGTTGAAAATCAGTGCAAATATGGTTATGAATTTCAAGTCCTCTAGCTGATTATACCGTGTATAGCATCATTGTAATTATTCATGTATTTAACTATGATGAATAAATTTGGTTTATTAGCACTAATAGTTTATCTTCATCAATGTTTATTTTAAAGTATATTATTTTATAGGTATTTAAAACCACAAACTCGAAATATTTTATTTTGATGCCCAATATTTCGCTGTATTGCTACTACATTATCTGTCTCTGTAATTTCTGGAATTGTGATATAATTCACTGCACGATTATTCATATATTATCGCAAAAATCACATATTTCTCTGGATTGGGTTTGGTATAGAAAGTTCAATACTGTTTACTTATAAGCTTAACATTAGGTGTGCTACATCTTTAGTTATTGTCGATCCAGGTTGTCTCTGTTTTCTTACTGGTCACGTGGGAAACATAGTTGTTGTTATAAAGGTTGAAAAGATTGTGATTGGCTCGTCTATCAAAGGTGATGATGCTTATCAAGTTATTCGATGATTTGAGATATGATTAGCTCTAGAATTCCAAAATTCAGTTGGGTTTTCTAGACTTCGATTGTTTTTGTTATGTAGTGTTTCCATAAAGCTAGAGATTGATGCGTAAATTTAACTATTTTATCGGTCGTTCAGTTTTAATTGTATCTTTATCTAATTTGAGTTTCTCCTTCATTTTCTTTTTCTCCTAATTGTTCGTGTTTCTTGAATAGACAAATTTATCTTTGCATTACCTATTATTAAACTCTGCAAATTAAGACCAATATTTGTCTGTTTATCAGGATAGTATGGTGGTTGTCTCGGGAACACGCTACACATTTTAGAACTGGTATTCACCAATATGCATATTTGGGTTCATGAAGATATATGATATATATATATCAATAAAGTTACCACAGTGAGGAAGTGTTAAGAATTTAAATTACGATACATCTACCAATTTGATCCATATTTCTTTGTTTTCCAATGACATTAAATACAAAGAGCAACTCCGTTTTGGAAATTATAAACTCTCCCCCATATTTGAAAAAATCTATATGATCTGAAGGTATGAATATTTTGCGTCGGGAAGGACTGTTATATACTCTTCCCCAAAGCAGTCACTTTTTTGTGACATCACACTACCTACGAACGTCAAACAATGTCAAAAGTAGTTCTGACATGTTTTACCATTACGGTTTTATTATATATCGTTTTAATATAACATGCTCAACCTTTCTGATATATGTTTTACCATTGTATTGTCTCTGTATTTTATATAGAGTGAAGTAGAACTTTATTGTTCCTTCATTATACAGCGCTCAAGGATTTTTGACGTTGTTAGATTATTAACGAGCGCCAGTCCCTAGAATGTATACAACAAAGGAGCGTGTTTAGATTCCACGTGTGTACCTATCATTTCTGTAAGTACCTTTGTTCGGTATCCGATGGTCCATAATAAAGAATATAAGTGTTTTAACTAAACACCCTCTTAATATTTTCTGGTCCTGACATAGTAAGTAATACTATTCACTATAAGTTTGTAGAATGTTATACAATCTTACCAGGATTAATATTCTGTTACAACATCTATATCAAGTATCCTTGATTATCTGACCAAAGTTTTTTTTTTTTCTCAAATGCGCTTTGGTTCTGATTTTTTTTTTTAGTCATTAAAATTACCATGCCTCACAAATCACGAAGTTCTTGTCCAGTACTAAACATATTTTATCATGTACTAAATAATCATGACAATCTTTACACCCGTTAACATATTCGTTTCATCTCTTTAGGAAAATGCAACAGATATGTAAATATATATATATCCATATCTCAAGAGGAAGAAAGATTTACCACTTAACTAACAAAGCCACATTGGAAATGTATACAGCTAATCTATGGGGGTGTAATGTAATTCTAACAGTGGAATAGCATCTTCTTTCCTGAATAATTCAAGAATTTAACATTCTTGAGCAGTGTAGAACCTGCTTAAGGCTCAAAGCAATATATATAATATAATGTCTAGCAGCGCTTCTAAAGTAAACAATACTCTATAGGATGTCAATACTTTTGAGACATTATATAAAATCCCAAGATAGCCCAAAGAGTTTAAAAATAGAAAATAAGACATTCTCTGAAGGCGTAGAAACAAGGTTTTCATCAAAGAATCCTGCTAAACCATGCCACTACGAAACAACTGTTTATAGCTAATATGTTTAGGAATAAAGAATTAGAAATGTACCAACTCTCCAAATCTCTATCACAGTGCATTAAGCAACACTGGAATAATTAACTGAAATTCTTTGGAGACGTCATTGTACATCATTAGATCTGTGACTATGTAATGAAGAGCTGTTTTGTGAATATATTATCAGCAAGTAGTAGTCATGGCTAGGATGTTAAAGTTAATGAATTGTTGCCTAGCTTTTGTTGTCAACAATATAGCTCTTATCTTGCAAATAACGAGATAAAAGCGTTTATAACAAAATATAGCCGAGACGTGGTCAACTACAGTATAATATAACGACTATTGAGTGTTATTTATACCTTCTATTAACACAAGCCAGCTTAAAAAATTATCATCTACTACTTTGTAACGATAATGAGTGAACTGAGTAACGATGTTTGCTTTTGTTTTTCTAATTATAAAACCTCCCATTCTTCCGGATCGTGTTGGAAGTACTCCATAGTTAATGTTGTATTGTCTAGCACAGTCATCCGTTGCTTTAGAATTCTTAGTTAAGCTACGATTTGGTCTCTGTCCTTAAACCTTCTGTTTCTTCATTGTTTAACTACACAAAAAGCTATAAGATATGTCAGTTGGATTTCGGTTTTAAGGCTTCAGAAGAATATTATCATAATTACCACGTGTAATTGTTTACAGGAAGAGAAGTTTAGTTAGAAATAAGGTTGCAAATTAGAAATAGAAACACAAAACAATTATAAATAAATAGATATCTTAATGTGAAGAAATAACTTAGCAAAAATTTCATGTAAATGTGTTGTCTGTTTTAGTATCACCCAAACAGGCAGAGTTCTAATGAACAATAAGAATATAGTTTTCAATGATAAGACAAACACACAATATTTACAAAAAAAAGATAGAATTTAGGTCGCCAGCTTTTTATAGAAACAGTGAATAAAATACAAATATTATGGTATAGCTCCCCATCTATTGTATGAAAATGAACTGCAGCAGAATATAGTAACGTGTTGATAGTTTATATTGTGTTTGGATGGCAACCAGCCAATCAGACAGTGCCGCATCAGCATACTTCCTATAAACGTATAGGGTCATACTATTCCTAGATGTTTTTTAATACATCCATTACTCTAGGACAGAAACAAATAAAAGTCAAACGTGTAAAACCAAAGTGTTGGCTGTTTAAGGCAACTCCGTGTGATAGATTGAGGCCAGATTTCACGTTTCAGTAAGAGTTTTGTGAATATTCTAAAGAGGATACATGAATCTCTTATTGTTAATAATAGAAACGGTCTAGATAGAAAACTCAGACTCTTCAAAGGTGATGTTAAGTAACTCAGCTTAAGTGATACATATCAATCCATTAGAGAACTTGTCCATGGTCTATAGTTAAGAACAGGTGTGAATAGTACCTCCAGAATAGTAGGATACATATTAGCACGAAGTAACCTCAATAGATGTATAACTAGCTGTTCAAAGACCACTGCTTAAGAGAGATAACTACATAAAAAAAGCTGAAATGTATGTCAAACTTTACAGATAAATCAAATTTCAAATAGTTTGACAACAATCAATGGCAGAGAGTGGAATTGCATCACTGTTTACGTATCTCTACTATGAACCTTGTTAATGGACCAATACGATGGTGAACTGCAGCATCTCAGCCAATGGTGTTGGAAATCTCCACAAAAATGGTGGTACTGTAATTTCTGACGTGTACAAATAAATTATAAATCATTATATCATTCCCTCAGGAACAAAACGTATTGGGCAGGGATCTATCCCCCATCCAGACAGTGATTTCAAACATGAAGCAAATGTGGTGAATTAATACTTGTAAGGTAAATTACGCCAATTGGACAGTACAATCCCAATTGGAAATTGCATGAGCTTATATGAAAACTGACTAGATCAAACGGCAGCCAAACAACTTAGCTGAATTCTAAGGAGTAACACAATATTTAGAACAATATTTTAAAACCATACTATAGCATAAAAATATGGTGTAGTGTACTGTTCTGTTCAAGGCAAATACGAATACTAATGCATTGTTCGACTTATTTGCTTTTCCTTTATATATTTTGTATTGTGTATTGTGCTAATAATCATTTAGCTGCAATTACTTATTGTTT
The DNA here is from genome assembly GCF_000517525.1 of Limulus polyphemus. Classification (NCBI taxonomy): domain Eukaryota; kingdom Metazoa; phylum Arthropoda; class Merostomata; order Xiphosura; family Limulidae; genus Limulus; species Limulus polyphemus. The sequence continues at coordinate 1,642,693 of NW_013665613.1, forward strand.
ACGTATAACCTATGCGTTTCCATAATTGTATCCAATACTCTAGAAGTGAGATTTAACAATAGACATGTCATCTGCATTTAATTATCATTGAGAAAATACACTATTTAATAACATTTCAGTACAAAATTTTCCAAAGGAATATGCTGGAATATTACATAAAGCAACAGCAAACTCTTTCATTCACTTCAAGCATTAGTAACCAGCAAAGTCGAAAAAATAATTCTATATTACTGCAACTTTACAATGATAACGTCAAGCCAATAGAATATAACTCTTTAGGAAAATCTCATTTTCCCCAAAATAAATAATTAAAAAAAAGCATTTAATGATATAAAACAATGAGATGCTTGATTCGTATTCAAACAAGGAATATATCAAGCTCTCGTAAATATAAGACAAAATCGTATATTTTACTGCTCGGAGTATCGAATTCGATAATTATTTCGTGTTAAACTTATTTACTTTCTGCAAAAAAAAAGAGTTAAGTGTCTTTTTATATCACATATGTGTCATCCTCTTCCAAACGAAACTTAGGTTATTCCACGGTATACATTATTCAGGATGTTAAAAATACCAGTTACTTGCAACATTGAAAAATACGTTCCATAAACTTACTTAAGACATTTATAACATGAAAGAACTCACAGGAGACTAGCTTAATGTAAATATAAGGCACACCACTACGTGACCTTTTTTTGATACAACCACGAATTTCCTCTCTTTTTCTCTCTCCTATTATTATATTATTGCCTGTTTCTTTCCAGCAAATATTTCATATTCAGTAGAGTTACATCAGCATAAGCTAAGGAACAAAAATCTGAACAAATAAATATTTAAAACGCATACATGAGCACTGAGTAAAACAGTGAAACTGCCCCAAATTAAGAGAAAAAAAATAAAAAATAAAAAAAACGCATAATAATTGTTTCGAGAACTTTCTTAAGGTTTAGGCTACATACTTGCTGTATAGAACGTATCAACATGGAAATTCTTAGATTAAAACCCAATAAAAAACTAATTTTTGTGTTAAACTTATGGAATTATTTCTAGTGTTTATTTATTCTTTGCTTATTGTGAATTTGCAAATATTGTTTCTGAACTTAGAAGTTTTAAAGAAGTAACTATTTTTGATAAAAGTAACAAAATTGTCTTCGATTTATTCATTATGATTTAACTTTATTGCTATATTGTTGAACTTTATAATGTATATATATATTTATATCCATATACACAAAAAAAGTTGAAACAGTAACTCTGATAGGATTAATTTTCAAATTAAATTTTGTGATTTTATCTTACATTAGAAACTTCTGAAATATAATTTCAAGATTTTATACTAGGAAAACATATGACTCACAAATCTGGTTTAACTTTGTATAGCATTCCACATCAGTTGTATTTTTACTGCGGGAAAACTACAATAAACTGTGAAACATAATACTGAGCACACAGAATGGCTTCATGGTTAGGAAACAATAAATTCAAGGCTTAACAGTAATATTTACATTAACAAGTAGTTTTATACACAATATTCAGAATTATTTAATGCATTAACAAATGACCAATAGATGGCGTTTGTATTAATGGTTAACTGATAAGGCTTGAGGGTTTTCGATACCCGAGGTGGGGAAATGCACAGGTAAACCATTCGTTAGTTTTGCGCTAAAAAAACAAACAAAAAATCAAAAGTGATACACATGCACAATTCTTGATTCGGGATATTTGGTATAAACTTAAAGTTGAGGGACCTATATGGAGTTTGGTAGTTTAAAAACGAAAACCAAAGCCATTTGTTTAACAAGAAGTGTAGGAAGGGTAAGAAGATGTTTTTCAAGTTACTGGTAACCTTGAAAGAAATAAAATCACCGTGCAAATTAATCATCTTTCGTCATAATATTTTCTTTAAGAATAAACTAATACAAAATAATGATAACCTTGAAATTTCGTGTATTGCCGTTAATTGTTGTGCCGAATACTCCAAACTTGTCCTTTTGCAACCACTAGATACTCTTATGATTAAATAGCGTGACAAGCACTGTTTGACTTAGCGGATAATGAATGGTTTAGTTTATCTTATAAAATAACGATATAATTATACACCTTTATTTATTGGAAGTACCAAATTATAATTACTTTAAATACTAGTTCTGGTTGCCTTTGCATACTACAAACTTTAAACTGTTTCTGTTAAATATTGGCTTCGACAAGAGATATGGAGTTAATGAAAATAATACCAATTTCATTTATTTAACATGGTAACATTTTAGGTTCGTCCGTTTTTTTACTTTCGTGCAACGTTACTCGAGGGGTATCTGCACTAGTCGTCCCTGAAAGTGTTGACACAGCACAAGCTGACAATAGGGATGTCACGTTTTGTTACTGCAATAAAATATGATGTGTTATCATGCAACCAGAGATATGACCCTTCTAGTTATATTTCTATTAATGCAGGCGGTGTATAACATTACTTCATATGCACGGAGATCTTAATACATAATAATTATAATGGTCTACAGGTCTGAAATTTCATTAAAGCCATGAGTAATGAAGTTTATGCCACATGCACAGTTTCATTTCAATATATATGTTTGTTTCAATGTTGGCTTGTCCCCTACATTAGCACATCCATTTTTTTTTACTACAGCATAAACGATTTAGGTGTGGAGCAGGTGGTCTAAAATTTCCCAGACATTCATACTATCAATATTGCTTTCAGTAGATATTTCTCTTTCAAAATCTATGGTATCCTCTCCCTATAGCTTTGTGATTTCAAATTGTTGTTTGTGGCAACTGCCGACCTCAACAACTGCACCATAGGATTCTCGTGAGAACAGGCCTTTGCTGGATAGGGATGTGTTTTCTTAACACTTTGATAGTATAGTGTATATTTAATTCTAAAATCCAGTGGAAACTGTTGTTAAGAAAAGCTTGTTTTTATTGCTTAATTTCTTTCGGAACGCTAACCTACTGAAACAGTTTTGGTTGTATATACAGAAGTTACACATGTATCTACATTGATAAAATAAAACTGAAAACAGTTGATCCGATTCAATGACCACGCCACATCAAATTGGAAACAATGAATTAGCGAACATTCATCTATGCAGAATAAATAAAGTTATATACTTATAATAGAAGATACAAAAATTATTACAAAATATCAGATTTTCACCATTAAGAATGCCTTCGGAAAAATACACAACATCGCTAGTTTTTATTATCACATGTTGGTTGGGCATAAATATAAATATTTGAGATTTTGATACATTAAACACTCTTTTACACAGTGACAAGAATATAATTGGTTGAAAACCAACATAAGTTATGAAAGTAACTATATACGTATCCATAAAAAAACAAATTTCAAGAAAATAATTTCATACGGATATTTAAAGGCAACACACACACATGGTGGAAAGAGCAATTTTTTGATCTATAAAGAAACAAAAATTACAGAAGGAACTATATATTCGTACATTAAATAGCAAAACGGTGAAAATTGCTATTTGAAATGATGGAAACAACAACCAACAGATTTGATAGAAACAGCTACATACTGAATTGATTGAAATAACAGCATATTAATCCATAAACCAACAAATTTGATAGAAACAGCTTCTTACCGAAATGATTGAAATATCAGCATATTGATCCATAAACCAACAACTACTTATCAAAATGATTGAAATAACAGCATATTGATCCAAAAACCAACAAATTTGATAGAAACAGCTATATACTGAAATGATTAAAATAACAGCATATTGATCCATAAACCAATAAATTTTATAGAAACAGCTATAAACTGAAATGATTGAAATATCAGCATATTGATCCATAAACCAACAAATTTGATCGAAACAGCTACTTTCCGAAATGATTGAAATATCAGCATATTGATCCATAAACAAACAAATTTGTTCGAAACAGCTACTTACTGAAATGATTAAAATAATAGCATATTGATCCATAAATCAACAAATTTGATTAAAACAGCTACTTACCGAAATAATTGAAATAACAGCATATTGATCCATAAACCAACAAAAATGTTAAAGAATAGCTTCATACTATAAGTTGAAAATGCTAAAAACGGATTCAGAGAAAGAATGTTGAATTATTTTCTTCGAAAAATACGGGAATAATTGTTGGATTGAAGCTGTATTTTATGAGCCTCGTAAAATTTGCATAGATAGGCATTTAAAAACTGAAATTAAGACACAGACATACTCATTAGTGGCTAGTGAGTCAACATTCCTGATACATCTAGAAAAGTTGTATAAGATTAGATATGAAAATACAAAACATTTTTATGGTGAAGTTTTGAAAAAAAAACATTTGAGTAAATTCAATAAAAGTCAAATTCATAAAATTATAATATGCAACATATAATTGGTCCGAATATTATCATATATGATTAGAATTAATATGACTGAAATGTTGGACAAGACCCACTGCTGCTTTAAAGTATTCATGCAAAACACACAGTAATTTTTACTTAAAATATAGTAAAGGTTTAATGCAAAGTAGGTATATTATTTATACATGGATACACTTTTGTAAATATACAAAAGTCGTAGAATGTACACTTGATATTTATAAAATTACAAAATAGATTATTAGAAATATTTGCGTTATTTACGAACTCAGTCTTTTCCTTCCACTCCTAAAACACTTTCTATTTTGCTAATAAAATGCGAAATACTATCCTGAAGATCACAGAACCAGTTTCAATATCCGGGTATTATGTGTCTGAAATATGGACAGTCAAGTTGAAGCGTTATCAACAATACACTTCAGTCATTACGATTTAATGTTACAAGGGATTTTACCGATTCTTTAGGCCGTCATTAATATAAACTGATATCTCAAGGGAACAATGAGCAACCTTTGTAAACCGTGTTATGGAATATTCAAATTTATCAGTGCTTATTCTGTTAAATGTCTGATCGAGTTTTTGTTAGCGTTCTCTGACAACATGTGCATGCATATATTTACGTCTTTGACCATGTTCTTTGATTTTATAATTTCCATGCTAAAATGGTGGTATACTAATAGATTAAAGTAATAGCATTTCTTTCTTTTGCTCTCAGAATCTATTGTTGAGACGTAAAAGTTAACGTTCATTTAAGTTAAGATAGTTAGTTCAAAAATATAAGGTTATTTATTAACAATTTGTTCTCAGTATAAACTTATGTTTTCAATCTTTATTTATAACATTATTTGGAAGAGATCTAAGCTTTCTTTTAAACTACGAAGGTGTTTGATTGGTCATTATGATAACTGGAAAACACGTTTCTCAATGTTACATTTAGAAAGGAGATACCTTTTTAGATATAAGATAGGATAAACAGACCATGTTTTTGGTGCAATAATATTAATACTGATCTTCTGAATAATTGGATAATAAGGATTCATTATAATTTAAATTTATCTAGCTTTCTGTTCTTTTAAGTAAACGGTGTGTATATGTTGTAGTTTGATGAAGCTTATGTCGTGTAGGATTGACGACAGAAAAATTAACACGTGATATTAACTTTAATCAGTCTTAAAACCTTTTTCAAAATGGAAATAGCAAGTTAATGAGTCTTCAGTAAAAAGCTTTTCTCAAGTAGACAAGATATTTTTATGATAATTTGTGGCAATTTAGTACGAGGACAATCCCAACGCCATATTTTCTAATGATAAGATGGGGCTAGTTATGCACCCTAGGCGTTAATTACACCTACACATTAATTTGGTATGTTGGGTTTCAGTTAAATTATTTTTAATACTCAAAACATTTTCAAGACGGACAAGATCAAACAGAAATGTTGGAATCAAAGAAAAAATAGGAATGAGACATCGAATGTTAAATAGGTGTAAAGATAGATTACCGACAGGTGATACTTCACCCCCTGGCGTCGAATGCTATTCTTTCAGCTAGACCTAAAGAAGATTACAACCTAAAATATCACTCAGCGAGTAGACTCAAATTATGATTTTTGCATTTTAATAATTACAGGTTTTATTTTTTCTATAGTATTAATTCGCGACATTAAATATTTCAAGTCACTTTGTTGGACTTGACTATTTTTAGTATCATAAAACACTTGAATTTAGCTGCGGGGTTCAAAGGCCTCTTTATGATTCACAGAAGACCCAGTGTACCGATAAAGTTCCTAAGTTCATTCATGAACCACAATCACTCGCATATATACGCCGAAGGGGAGGGCGCATACCCGAAAAAACAACAACAACAACAAAAAAAAAACAGTTAGGACACCAACCCGTGATACCTCAGCACGTGTGTCAAGTTTTTTTTATTAAACGTGTGAGTGTGTATGTGAGAAAGGGGGAGGGGTATGAACACACTTTCAAATATGGCGTCCTTGGAACAAAATACGTTGTCTGAATCAAGCTCAGCAACCCTGAAAACTTTCTCTCTCAGATTTTCATCATGCCTGAGTGACCTTCAAGTGCATTTTATTCCCCCTTTGGTAGAGGGACTTCGTATATAGATAACACCCCTGGGTTACAGTGAGTCCGTTTGCTTATTGCTCGCTCCAGAATTGTCGGAGGAATTATCCGGACACACAAGCACGTAAAGCTAGAAGCTGAAGTAATATTGGATTGATTTACAAATTATCTTAGTTCTGATCAATACTAAGTTCTTAATAATTTATTTACGTTTTTCAACTAACACTAACATTCAGCTCTTAAAAAGCCACAACTCGGACAGAATAAAAAACAAATGGAGGTAAGAATAGAAACTATAGCAAATGTCTTAAAATAGCGACGAGTAACAAAGTATTAAATGATATTTTATGTTATGAGTAATGTTCCTGTTAAATTCCAAACTTTAGAGTAGTGTAATTTAACGTAATAAAATATGGCCATATTCCTTGTCTACAAATTAGTGTAGTTAAACTAGAATGCTATCAATTAGGATGTTACAGTAAGAAAAATCGACCTTTCCACTCCAGATAATAATAAGATAATTTTTATTTCAACCAACGTTTCACTTTTTATATTACAATATTCGTTAAATTCAATTGTATGTAATACTAAGTGTTAGTAGCTGCACTCCAGTTAAAGTGGTGCAAACTATATATTTTAGTGTTTTCTGTTGTTTTCAAATTTAACAGTGAAGTTTTGATGTCAAGTTTTTACATCTTCATTCATTACACATGAAAACTTACTAGATGAATAGAATAATATCAGCCAGTAAAGACTTTACCTTCAATCATAAGACTTGGTTCATATAACAGTATATTTATGATCTAGAGGCTATTAATACAGCAAGCGTCAAGCTTATCCATTTGTGTGTTAAATGCTGTGGGGCATTTTAGGTATTTGTTTTGTATCATACTTTGTAACACTACAGAAGAATGCAAAAAAAAAAGATAAAAATTAATGTGATTTTTTTTTTTCAATTTCATATATAAAGTATGAATGTGCAGTAAATACGTATAAATGAAGTGGAAGTTGGCAAAATGTATGATGTCACAGTATTAGTCTTCGATTTCATTTTTACAATTTCATCGCGGATGATTAACATGAAATAATTTTATAAACATTGAAATGAAATGCTAAATTAGGATCGGCATTAACAGCATAAAAACTGAAATGAGTGGTATTCAAAATAATCAAAATTTAATGTGTTTAAAGTTCTTATTTTAGATCTAGGATTAAACATTAAGTCGTACAACAGCAGTGGTAAACAAGGTACTGCGTCACGTAACAGATGAGAATCCAGGAACACAAAGAACAATGTCAAACGCTGTCCACGTGCCCCAGGCAACAGTAGGCAACACAGTCAAAAAGGATCTCAATCTGGAAAAGCGAAACAAGTGGCGTGTACACAAACTGCTTCAACGACGTATACGTTCAACCGATGCATAGCTCAAGCATCTTGAGAATGAAGTGAGTATTCACGCTATCTATATGGTCAAATCGCCTGACGCAGCACCTGTGGATTTTTGTGTAATCTTACTATTGTGTGCTTGTTGTTAAGCCAAAGCTATACAATGGGTTATCTTTATCCTACTCACCACAGGTATTGAAACTAGAATTTTAACTTTATGAGCCTTCAGACTTAACGTTGAGCCACTGGAAGACGGACTAATGAAAAGAGCAGTGCGAAAGTGTCGTTCTTGTCACAAGATGGATAATGAAATCTATGACGGAGTAGTGATGTGCTTTGGGCTTGACAGCTTTACGATAGAGCCTTTTGCAATTGTAACTACGCTGCTGGGTTATTGTGAATATGCACGGTCATCATAGACTGTAAGGACGTGATGGAGATTCAAAATTATTTTAAAATAACGCTCTCTCTCTCTCTCTCTCTCTCTCTCTCTATATATATATATATATATATATC
>NW_013665613.1:1652066-1661287 GCF_000517525.1 Limulus polyphemus
GAATGTCGTGATTTTTTTGTTGAACGGCAGTGAATCTCCATAAGGTTTTGTAGAAATCACTATATATTGAATTATGCTAGTTTCCATACTTTGATTATAATTTGCTGTCATCAGGTTCATTAAATAAATTTTCCTTCTATAACCAGCAGTCTACCTTTTGTGTTGAACAATTCACAATAATTCCACACTGTTATTATTATTATTTCAATGATATTATTATTAACCAGCATAGACACTTGAACATGTTTTATTTTCTAAAACATGCTACTTTAACAAAGTTCATTTTATCTGTAAGTTACTTAATATATTAGTAGTGATTCATGAGTATATTTCGTAACAAGACACAGTGCTTCAAATATTTCTGCATCAACTGTTTAGCATTGGTTAATAATTTATAAATTAACTCTTAAGAAAATACAGACAAATTAATTAGTTTATTTATATTACCATGGATGTGGCATTTGTTTATAGGTTTATCAGCTACACACGCGTTTGTTTAGACTCGACATATAGAAATTCATCATTCAATTATGCTATAAATCTATTTGTATGTTTTTTCCACTATAACACACTATACTAAATGACATATAGAAATTCATCATTCAATTATGCTATAAATCTATTTGTATGTTTTTCCACTATAACACACTATACTAAATGACATATAGAAATTCATTATTCAATTATGCTATAAATATATTTGAATGTTCTTTCCACTATAACACACTATACTAAATGACATATAGAAATTCATCATTCAATTATGCTATAAATATATTTGAATGTTCTTTCCACTATAACACACTATACTAAATTTTCATTCACAATTCTTCCACACTGGTTCGTTCGTGCTTTTTTTCTAAAGAACAAAAGAGTCATGCTCACTAATTCTAGATCATATCAGCTTACTATCTATAGCTGATCCTCATACAACACTGAATTAATCCTCTTACTTGAGTTTGAGTGCTTGATTTCGGCTAAAAATACAAGCTTGACATGAGGTTTGTTTACTCGTGAAACGACATAATGTAATCATCTACGTTCGTGGCTGATTTACGTACTAATATTTTCTAATTTACAAATATTTGATGTATTTTCGTTTGTATCCAATGTTTAAAAGTTTTGATTATTTGATTAATGTATAACAGAGGACTAATGAGCTACAATTTTTCTCAAGCTACATCATCATTCATGCTGATTGTTTCCAGCAGCTTTATCAAAAAATAGTTAATTTTGTTCAAACTATTGAAGGTGAATACATAAGATAGCAACGACATTCAGCAGTGATCCAATAATAGGTTTTATTGTTTGAAATAATTCGAAACATGGAAAGTAATAATCAATAATAGCTGCAATTACGAAAAACAAGGACAAACAAAGAAACGACTAATGCATGTTAGTATGATGTTATTACAGCTTGTAACCTCGAACCAGACTATAGAGGTAATATTTTCATTTTCCTTCATAGATAAAATGTAGAGCTACTTACAAAAGGTGCACTATTAAATATATGACATTCTGCTTATTTCTAAAGATAATGTTAAATTGTCAGAGATAGGTTTCTTGGACATTAAATCTACCAGGGAAATATACTGCTGAGTTAATAATTATATGTACACATGAGTAGAAAGGGAAAAGTATTTATTTATATTTGTTTAAATTATACGGAAACAAATAATATAATTAATGTTTAAATAACACAACAATATAAAAGTTACAACAGATTAATAATCTGATTGCTTTACGTAAACTGTATTATTTGAGAATAACATAAGGTAAAACGTAAACTACTGCCAGATCTTAAACTTCTGTTAAACAGTCTGTTATACACTTTATAGTATAAGATTGATTTTATGCTGTTATTGTTTTAATCCCAGTTTTACAAAGTATGAGTCGTACGTCGTTTTCTGTGTTTTACGTATTATTTTTTATTGTTCAAAGAGTAAGCCCTTCAATGACATGATGTGTTTCTATAGCTATGCATTGAAAAATCTAGTAAGAATTGAAACGATATAATTCTTTTCTCAAACCTACTTTAAAGTTCTTCAAACAAAATAGACTTGTTTGCTATCAATAAAAGTTATATAATTACCCTTACCTTTCCGGTTCTCTTGATATAAAGTAGCCATCCGTTCGGAAAGACGACGCTAAGCTGTTTAAAGGAAAATGAGATATTTGCAGGTGTCTCAGGGACACTTGAGTCCGCGTTTCCATGGCAACCCAGGGTTTCGTGGTGACCAGCTTTTACGTCATACCTAAAAAAAGTATATAAAACATACATTACATGAAAGAATAGTTGGAGGGAAGAAAGGCAAGTTTGTTGAAGCATTTTGGGCATGCTAAAACGATGAGCACAATAATGTTAACCAAAAGGCCAAACGGTTTAAAGGTAATATGCGTTTATACAATAAATACTATATTCCATTAATAAATATATTTTGCTGCAGTTATATAAAGCGTAGTTATTATGGAAATAAATGTTACATTGTTTTGTGTTTATTCATTCTCTGTTTATTACTAACAGCATGTTAAATGCGATGCTATAATGTTCAATGTCTGCAACATTAGGAGAGTTGAAAAAAAGAAATAACATTTTACTTAGCAAAGTATTTATACGGAAAGAAAATAAAAATTACACAAATATTGAGATGTTGACTTCCATGGTTTTATGAAACAATAAGTTGTTGTTAGTCCTAAAATATGTTTGAATAAAATGGCGGTTAATATGAGTATTCAAAGAGTACAAAAAAAAAAGAGTATTAGCTGTTTTTATTTTTACTTTATTAAGCAGAAACCTGAAAGCAAGAGATATGCATAAAGCTGGCAAAACTCCCTACGTACCTCGGAGAAAAAAACACACAAAAAACTTATTAGTAGTACCATTCATTGTCTGTTGAACGACATCTCAGGAAACAAGCATAAAACACATATTTAAAAATAAATAAATATGTAAATCTACAATTATAATATTAACTTCTGATTATACATATATTAACTTCCAACAGTATTTTTAATTTTATTAAGAATAAATGTTTAATGTATAACTTTTTTAGTAAAATGAAAACATACAGAATAATTGTAAAATTCATTGAATCTTTTTTTTATAGCCTACTGTCAACCACTTTTGACATGCGAAATTGTATTTATGTAATGACTTAAAAGTAACTTAATATTTTATTTATTTGTATTTTTCTAGAACGTTTGCAAAATTATCTGCAAATTACTTAGACTGTAACACCTGGTTGGTAAAGAAATTAGATCAAGAATCCAAATGCCCAAGTAAAGCCAGTTAAAAACAGAAACAAAGAAATACGTGGTAGAATGGCAAGAGAGAGAAAAAAATAAACAAAATATATAACAAGACAGCGGAATTAATAAAAAGGTAAAATAGAATAAAGCGAGAAAAAGACTAAATCAAGAAACATAAGTTTTTGGAAAGATAAATCATCAAGACCATGACTGTTGCTTTATACTTGTTAATCTTTAACGCAATGAATTGAATATAATGAAGAACGACAACGGCTCAACTTTTATAAAGTAACAACAGTGTCCGGTTATTTTGAAAGGAAATGTCACAATGACATTGAACCTTTCATTCCCTTGAAGGCCTCCAGGTGTTGTGAAACAGAAACAAGAGAAAAGTCAAGGTGTAGTTTTATTGACCATAATGTAGCCATGTTAACACACATGTGTAGCTAGCTGATGTAACCGATAATTCTTTATTACCACAAAGAAGAAGGAACGGTGCAACAACTGGTTGTGCCTATACCTTTACCCACCAAATAACTCAAGAGCTTTAAAGCTCAGAAAGCTTTTATATAATTTGTTCTTGAAATTAAATGTTTATATACGTTTACGCTCGATTTTAATTTTGACCTACTCACTTTCCACTAGAGGGCAGTTGAACAGTAAAAGTTACAATTTTATCCCCACAATATTTGAACACAATCTTAATTTTGTGAGTATTAGCCGTATAGGAGTGCTAATAACTTAAATTCATTAGCTTTTGTTGTATCTGTTTTTCTAATATATGCGAAGGCACATCAATAATTATAATACACTACGTAATTAATTACATGTCATTTGTTGTTTATGTTGTTTGCAGTTGTTAACAAAATAACTCAGGGTATATACATGCATGCATATAACTTTGTTAATTAAAAATAAACGTTCATTTGAATAATTATGTCCCTAAACTAATCAATAACGCCCTACTAATACCAACTATTAATACAAATACTTGCTGAAAGGTTACAGATTCTTACAGAATTATTGTTTGATAGATTCACTCCAGAATCATACCTCACCCGCAGCTAAGCATTTGACACAATAGATAAGCTTAAAAGCAGAAATTAAGAATCCAATGTATTCCAGCTACATAATTTTATGGATTTTGTTTATAAAAAATACACAAAAATTTATAAACTTAGAATACAGACAAAAAAGAACGTTACCTTACCGCATATGGTGTCATTTTTCTTACCGAATAAAATAATAAAATCTAGAAGATGTCACAAACTTTTGTAATGAGATCATAACTGTAAAATAGTAGGTTTTGTTATGGGTACTTATACCATTAGTTATCTCTTCAAACCACTCTGTATTACAGTGGCATATACCTTTTTCTTTTAATATCTTAATAATCGTGGATTAACTTTATTATTAAAACCTAGGATCCTTTTATTTATTGATTTAATTTTCTCGTCTGAAGATATTCGTTTTCTAAACATATTACGTAGAAATAATAATATTATTATTTTGAATACCATTTTCGTTCTTAAAAGCTGCCAACTTCCTACACTTGTGCATGGCCAGGTGGATAAGGTGGTCATCTCGCAATCTGAGGGTCGCGGTTTCGAATCCCCGTCCCACCAAACATGCTCGCCCTTTCAGCCGTGGGGGCGTTATAATGTGACGGTCAATCCCACTATTCGTTGATAAAAAGAGTAGCCCAAGAGTTGGTGGTGGGTGGTGATGACTAGCTGCCTTTCCTCTAGTCTTACACTGCTAAATTAGGGACGGCTAGCGCAGATAGCCCTCGTGTAGCTTTGCGCGAAATTCAAAACAAACAAACTGTACAAGTAGGCTTAAGTAAGATACGATTTATAGATTTTTTTCTTCTTTTAAACGAAATAGATATTTGGGTTCGTTTCGAGGGTTAGAAACTGGAGTCGAAAATCAAGAAATATAAGATGTATAACACCGACCCGACGATTATAATAATATACCGTGAAATTGTTTTAATTATATTTGCAATTTAATTTTTTTTTTTCTGGAGAACCCGAGACTGGATAGCGTAGTACAGGAGAGATAGTAGAATTCACGAGTAATATGTACGACATATACTGATTGCAGAAACTGTACGTAATAAACAGTGTAAAGAAAAACAACAACAACCTCATTTGAGATTTTTAAACGAAATTGAAGCACGTCAGCTTGGAGAAACTGAAAAACGTATTGGTTGTTGGATATAGGGAATTTATGCAAACGAGCAGTTGTCTTGTCTACTTGCTATTCAAAACAGGTTCGGTGTAATCAACCATTCCGAAAACATCTTTAAAAATATTTGGATATCATTGCTCTGGGAAAGCAAACAGGTGAAGCGTGCTAGGAAGAATATCTCTCATGCAGTTCGGGATTAAATTCTTGTTTCGTTTCTGTAGGAAAACAGAGCAAGAATGATTCGGCAATTGGAAGTTAGACCGCCACGATAATCATGATTATTTTTAGGTTTTGTTTTCCTTTCTGATTTATTGCACGATTTGAATTTACTATATGACACAAAATGCTGCTTCCTTGGTTTCTTCATTGCACCGTTGGAGGGCGCCCCTGGGTTTGACGAGCAGTCGAAGCTTGAAAAGTGACGGGATGTTTAGACTATCTAGGCTTAACTGCGTATCCGTGTGTTGTGTAGGTGCAGACAGTACACAGGACGCTATCATTTGTTTAATAAGTGTTTTAAGTTAATCTGAAAATGCAAATCTTTTTTTAACGTTAGCAGGTTTGCTAGATGATACTATTACACACTGATTTTTTTAACTGTATGAATGTATTAAGTTTTTGGATGCCGCCCGGTCAACATTACCTCATCGTAATGATGTATGACATGTTATATACGCCATTATAAGGGACGCCAGGAAATTATGTTAACAAAATTATTAACATTTATTTCTGAGTATACTGCGTCTCCTATTAGATTCTTATCCATGATGTCTCAAGTAATGCTGGTTGGTTTGTTGAATTTCACCCAAAGCTACTCGAGAGAAAGGAAGCTGGTCAACACCATCCGCCACCAGCTCTAGGACTACTCTTTTATCAACGAACAATGGGATTGACTATAACAATATAACGTCACCTCGGCTGAAAGAGCGAGCAAGTTCGGCGACGGGTTTCGATCCATCGATCTGCAGATTCCGAGTTGAACGCCCTAAAAACCAAGTCATGCCAAGCCCATGTTCCATTGTATCTCTGTTGGTCTAGTAGAATTCTAGGTGTCATTGCTTCAGGTATTCGAGGCTTCAGCCTCTGAAATTACATAGGAGATTCGAAGCTCCGGCCTCCTAGACCTGAGCAAACAATTTTGTAACGTAACTTCCGGAACACCATTTCTCTAAGTTTTTATACACTAGTGTTATTAACGTTTTTAACACGATACTATCACACGTTGTTATGTTAATTTTACGAATGAATGCTATGTCGCTTTTAATAGTTCTTCAAGTTTGATTCTTTGAATGCATTCTGTCAATAACCAATCACATTACTGAGTTGTTATTCAATTCTAGTTGTAAAATATGAGACATTCATTCCAGTGATGCGCATCAACCAACGGGAGTTTGTGGAATGTGTGAATACTTGTGTGTGTGTACACGTGCAGGCTGCTTCATGGTCATTGGTTGTGTACCCATATTTTCTATAAAGATTCGGGTTTTTTGAATGTGTAGGCCTAAATATTTTTCAATTTAAGGCGGTTCACGAGGAACCCCCCCCCCCATCCCAGGGGTAGAGCGGTAAGTTTGCGGACTTATAATGCCAGAATCGGGTTTCGATACCCGTAGTGGGCACAGCACAGTTAGGTCATACTGTATTTTTGTGCTTAATTACAAACATACTGTCACGAGTTATGTCACACACTGCCACGAGTTGTGTCACACGCTGTCACGAGCTATGTCACACGCTGCCACGAGTTATGTCATGCACTGCCGTGACATAGCTCGTGGCAGCGTGTGACATAGCTCGTGGAGCTATGTCACACGCTGCCACGAGCTATGTCACACACTGCCACGAGCTATGTCCTTCCACTTAGTTTTGCAGCACATCTGTTGTGACGCTCCTGGATTTGGAATGTATGTTTGACGTCATAATGGTTTGTAGATGTTGATCTGTTAATTGACTTTAATTGTTATAATTCGATTCTGTTTTGATTTCTCTTTGTTGGAATAACACTTTGTCGTTACACATTTGTCGGGAAAGGCCTTTTTTTTACAAGATATGGTAAAACTTTAAACCCTACTGTTTTCAGTTTATTTAGTACTGCAAGATTCCACTCTCCACCCACAAAAGTGTAAAATTAACCCTCGGTTCAGTGTGTACACGTATCCTGTGAATGTAGAAATGGCACACACAAACAATGGCTAAACTGGGATTTTGAAAGAAGTGAAATAGGGTGGATCACAGCGTGGTCCAACCAGAAGACCAGAAACGCTAATGTCTTGAACCCTCAAGAGGCGAAACGACATTCCGGGCCGTTACGCTCCAACTTAACTCCTGCAAACTGCAAACCAGAGAAACTCTACAAGATATCCAGCTTATTTTATGCCTTTTTAGTCCTAGTTTTAGGACTAACACTTGGGAGAGTTTAGAATATTTGCAATTGATGAAACCGAAGAGCAGTTTGGATAGTGCGAAAACATTACTGAATAAACGAAAACCAGGTGTGCTTGTCTTGTCAGTTTTATTAATGTACGCATAGATAGTTAGTAGCAAGACTTCCAGAAAGAGGATAAACGAACAGATAGATACATAGAAAGGGATGGATGAATAGATATAGAAAGACAGAGGGAAAGTTTGATAGACAGATAAATATAGCTATATAGAAAGAGAAATGGATGGATAGATAGATAGTCATATAGAAAGAATGAGAGAGAGACGGACAGATAGGGGAGCATATAGATTAGTATGTGGATTAACGTAAAGTAAATGTTTTGGTTACTTACTGGAAGGGTGTTAATGTAATGGTTTGAAATAACGAGAACCACCACGTCTATAATGTAACCAGCTCTAACTAGACATTAGCCTAACCAAGTGGTTAACGTGCTGGAGTGTGGATCCGTGGTTTGCATCCCGTTACCAAAAAAAATAGCACTTTGAGGCTGGGCTTGTGTTATAAGAGTGATGGTCAATTCCCACTGTCTAGTTAGAATAGACCACACGAGGTGGCGGTGCGTGATGTTGACTACCTGCCTTCCTTCTAATCCATTACTTCAAAATTAGGGACGGTTAGTACAGATAGCCCTAGAGTAGCTTTACATGAATTTCAAACAAACAACAACGAAAAAAAAAAAAACCAGCAAACAAAACAATTACGCTCGTGACGTAAGGTCTCCCGGGCGCGAGAATGTTCTAGCTCTTGTACATTTACTTTATATATCAAACTCACAGATATACAAACACTTAGCATCATGCACACTCGCGGTATTTATTTGGATTACACGTTATGCCCCCCCCCCCCCTCCTGATCTATCGTGGTGTTCTTTACCGTTAAGTGCTTCTACGCGTGTGTTTGTTTCCCACTAATACACTCACGTTTTCAGTCGTTTTCTCTGTTAGTGGGATATTCAAGTTTGCATTGATGTTCGTGTGCAACAAACCCATTTATATAGCGCTACGAACAAAAAAACAACAACAATATATATATATATACGAAGAAAAATGTTCGTGATTGAAGCCTCTGGAATCAAAAACAGTCTCCAGTGACAGTTATGAGTTGGAAATGTCTATTATTCTGTAATACAATGGATTAGTCGTTGTTGCGTGTTTGCTTTGTAACCCGTCCTTAGGCTTAGCAGATAATATAGAAAACCGGGCAAACATGCAAACATACCAAGCAAACAACCATGGTCTGTATAATGTACAAGTAATCTATGACCGTGGAGCTCGCGCTTCATGCATCAGTGGATGCACGTGGCCACCTGGTCATGTTCGTAATCCAGTTTTTTTATTTT
>NW_013665613.1:1662287-1666174 GCF_000517525.1 Limulus polyphemus
TCGTCACATTATAACGCCCTCACGGCTTAAAGGGCGAGCATGTTTGGTGTGACAGGGATTCGAAACCGCGACCCTCAGATTGCGAGTCGAGCGCCTTAACCACCTTGCCATGCCGGGCTTAGATTTATGAACCAATCGAGATGTATCAAAATAATCAAATTATACTACGGACATTTAATGTTTCTACGTTCTCTGGTGTAATTGATATACATATATATATATATATATCATATACATCATATAACTATATTATGTGAGCAACAAACAATATTTGATACATCTGTTTCCACAACTCACATATGAATTTTTCCATTATCAATGTTCTAAGCCTACTAGAATTTGTAAATGACCACGTTCCTAGAAAATGCTGTTGTTGTTATCCCCCCCCCCCTCACAAGAGCTTCAACTACCCGCTTTTCTTGTCCTCCATAAATTGTTCAGGGTCTAACGAGTGAGAGGGACAGAAAGAGAAACGCCTATCCAATTTTGTAGTTTGAATAATACAGCAGAAATGCTCGTGACTTGGGTGCTAGCAGTTATTTAAGAGACAAGCAAGCTAACATCAAGGTAAGTAATGATGACACAGCGAAATAAACGTCAGTCAAAGAACAAATAGTTTACAACCCACTCACTGTCCAGAACTGCTATTGGTTGTCTGTTGACATTTGGAGTTTCTTTTCGTTGTTTTTGATAAGACTAGTAGTTATGCTGCTAAAGAAGTGACCTTCATTTTCATGTAACTGGTGTTTCCACAAATGAAGTCATTTAGATGCGAGATTTTGTCTGGAGATTCAGCGATGTGCTGGTTAACAAAGGTTAATATGTTTAAGCGGAGCAGACTTGCTCATATTTTTGTGTAATTTTCATAAGTAAATTGACAGAACTCGTTAATATAATTATTATGTAAATTTTAGTTTATATTTTAAAACTGAAATTAGAGAACAGTAGACAAAGCTGCTCCAATTCGTTTCCTGAGTGATGCAACTCATTCTACATAATAAGATAGCACTTGACTTATCCTTAGGTGTTCATCAAGACAAGGTGAAACTTATCATGATTACCAGAAAATGCATTTTCATAACTAAAAAGATACATATATCAAAATTACGCAAAATATTTTTGTTTTTTTTATGCAATACACCTAACTTTTATAAAGCCAATCTTTAAAAGATATATCAATTTCTAATTAAAAACAACCAGATAAAATTAAAAGTTATTATAATCATATAAATCTATTCCAAATAAAATAAAGTGAAAATTAGATCTATGGATGAGGTATAATTATAGAAAAGGAAGAAAGAAATAAGAAGAAGAGAGAATGACCACGAGACACAAAAATGTAATAATTTAGGATGACATAGGAAAATAAAATGTAATAGTGTGTATATTTTGTTATAACAAAGCTACATCGGGCTATCTGCTTTCCACCGAGGGAAGTCCTTAAACCTATCGCTGTCCCACCAGAGGTCTAGTTTTATTGTTTCTTCCCGATAGAGTATCATTATATATATACTTGCGGGTGTGTCATAACCTTATTGACTTATTAAGGTTCATATTTGTTTGCCCCCCTCCCCCCAAATGGCACAGCAGTATCTCCGCAGACTTACAACGCTAGAAACCGGGTTTCGATACCCGTGATGGGTAGAGCACAGATAGCCTACTGTGTAGCTTTGTGCTTAATTACAAACAAACATATTTGTTTTAATTCGAAATCGAAATGGGTGATTCACAGTTTTAGAGTTAGTTCAGTTTTAGATTAATGAGATTATAGTATTAGATATTTGAATATTTTGCCGTTGTTAAGAACTGTTGGTACTGTTTAACAATAGTTACCCTATACAACAACTATGTTGTTCAATAAAAACTTTTTATACTATTTTAGGACGGACCATCTTTGTATACATGTATATAACAATGCAAATCAACAGTTGTGTGTCTGTCTATTCCATCCACGGTTGTGTGTCTGTCTATTCCATCTTTAATAGTTATGTTGTTTTTAGCAGGAATATCAAGTTTGTTGAAAACTTTTTGTTTTCAAAAACTCGTATTATTCAAAACTCTGTTAGTAATCACATAAAAACTGGGTAACTATGTAAGTGTTGAATCACTACAAAATCAATTTATTACTGACGTTAATATTATTGGGTTTTAGTGGCAACAGATACACAAGCAGGTTGATTTCACGCATTTCACTGGTATCTTTCACCTTTAGGAAGACTTACATGTATACTGGTTTACTTTTTATGAGTTGGTAAGGAGAAGAAGGTCTAGGATTGGAAGGTCCAAGATTCTCAGTTTAAGTCATGGTGCGTTATAAAAGTGACGGTCAATCTTAGTATTTGGCTCAAACAGTTGGAAAATACCTTTGTGGCAGGGGTACTACTGAATGGTTGCCCTCACTATGGTCATTTCTTTCAATTTGGGACAGTTATACCTAACCCATAGGGGTTTCCCACTTTGCATTTAGTCCACATGCGCATAAGGTACTGTTCAGGTTGAAGATACCAAAACCAATTTACCTTGTGTTTCACTGTCATAATTGTTTGGCCATTACACATTTTATAATTTGAGTAACGATTTATATTACAGGGGCGTTCCAACGTGAAAGTACATCTAAATATTTAAAATAAAGTTAAAAATTTAAATTGCCATGCTTCGAAAAGCACAAAAGGCCGTTGATTTCGATCTTTGGTTTCAAGTGGCACAAGCGAAGGAGTATGGTGACCCATTCCTCCTGGATGGGATGCCAGTCCATTGCAGGTTAACCCCCAGGTAACAGCTGATACCCATCATACGACTGGGTAGACTGGAACATTTGGGTAAAGTGTATTGCTCAAGGACACGATAGCATGACGCGAGCCAGCCTCAAAATCGCAACAATCCGTCTTCGAGGTTAGCATGCGAAGTTCCTAAGCTTCGTTTGTATACTATTAAACCATTAAATATTTTTCTAATATAACATTCGAGGGTTAATTCTTTTTTGTTCTGAAATATTTTAGTGAAGCATTAATACATACATATGTACGTGTGACTATAAATATCATACATTATACAAATTGGACCAAAGCTCCCCGGATATTCCTTCCTAATATATATATTTTTCTGCAATATTTAGATCTGAAAGTGAACTATCAAGTACTGACAATTTGTATAGAAATGTATTACCATAACTGATAAGCAGATGGTAAGTCACTGACATAATTTATTTTTATTTAACCTTGATTTTTGGTCTTCAAATAACAAATCTTACTAAAATGAACATAGCGTGTATGTCAGTATCTATGCACGTAGCCAAAACTCTTTCGCCATCCATTGATGGCACCACAAACAAACATCCATAAAACATTTCACACTCTGGGTATTGAATATTTATATGAATAGAAAAGTAACTACGGTATGTACAACAACCATTTTTTTAAATAACAGAACGCAATTTTAAATAAAAGAACACAATTTTAAATAAAAGCACTTATCTCACAACAAAAACACGACTTTCACTAGGACTGTACGTAAAGGTTTGATTATATTTTAGTGATGTAATTTTTCAATGTAGTACTGAAAAACTGAAGTTGTTAAAAACTATCATTTTCTTCAAGAAACTGTAACACTTTTAATGTATAAAAACATTACAGTTTATATCAGTAGAATTTATGAAAATTTTGACCAGTGTACATTGAATCATTTTGAGGCAATGAGTTGCGTATGACTGAAGAGCACAATCCGTACACTCCGTGTAGTACTTCCCAGAGAGAGGCTCGGCATGGCCAGGTGGTTAGGGCGCTCGACTCGCAATCCGAGGGTTGCGGGTTCGAATCCCCATCACACCAAACATGCTCGCCCTTTCAGCCGTGGAGATGTTATAATGTGACGGTCAGTCCCACTATTCG
>NW_013665613.1:1666834-1673770 GCF_000517525.1 Limulus polyphemus
TAAAAGAGTAGCCCAAGAGTTGGCGGTGGGGGGTGAAGACTAGCTGCCTTCCCTCGAGACTTTCACTGTTAAATTAGGGACGGCTAGCGCAGATAGCCCTCGTGTAGCTTTGCGCGAAATTCAAAAAACAAACAAACAAACTTCCCAGAGAAATATCCTTTTCTTTAGAAAATTTGCACTTTTTTTTTCATTTTGTATTTTCTAAAACATGCTACTTTACACGGAGCACACTTTTATCTGTATGTCATTTAGTATATCAGTACTGATTCATAAATATATTTCGTAACAAGACACAGTGCTTCAAAGATTTCTGCATCAACTGTTTAGCATTCGTTAATAATTTATAAATAAATTATTAAGGAAACATAGACAAATTAATTAGTTTATTTTTATTACTGTTGGAAGTGTCATTTGTTTCGAAATTCATCAGCTACCCACACGTTTGTTTTAGACTTGACATATAGAAATTCATCATTCAATTATGCTATAGATCTATTTGTGTGTTTTTCCCCTATAACACACTATACAAAATTTTAGTTTTAATTTAATTTTCCTTATAAGTTTCTTTAAAAGACTAAATGATCATCTTTTATAAGCTTGGTACTTTTTTGTGTATTACAAAATTCTAGAATTTATTATGAAATTCATGGTTTGTGAATAAGGAAACAGGAAGTCGTTTGCCTACACCAAAATGGAATACATGTAAACTGAACGTCCCACGCACACGTACAGATCATATTTTCTCCGTCCCGTAGACATGGGTTTTGAAAGGAAGCCTGTGTAATGTACGGTGCGTCCTTGTTTCCATGAAGCCAAGCAGTGCCAGCTACGAGCCGTTTTTACACTTCCTTCTCCTATGGAGGGTTTTCACTACTGAATAGTTGTTTTAAATGACTGTCTAGTCATAGCGGATTTGGTGGGTTGAGAAGAACCAAAGCATAACCGTATATACTAATTCTGTAAAATGAGTCATTCATATCACGACAAAAAGTTTCAAAACCGTGAATGGACATTTCCCCTATACATAGTTATTAGATCGTGAATATATAATTAATGTACAATTGAACAGGTTTATTCTGTATTTGTTTTTTCTTTTTCTTTTACAAATATCACAGACGCTATGCTAGCAGAAACATTTTAATAAACTGTGTGTTATAATGGTTTCTACACTTATCATCTCAAGGAAATATGCCAAGATAAATTAGTGGAACGATCTTCAGAAAGATAGTTTGTTTAAAAACTGACTAAAGAGATCAAAGTAATTCTTGGACAGACACGTTAATACGAGATAACAAGTATATACAGTATTAATGCACAATATTTCCTAAAAACAAATAATATATGTAATATTAAAAATATACACTCTCGACTAGTGTAACACCTGAGATTAGGATATACAAATATACAAGTAAATAATGTAAAAAATATATTATCGGGTTTTATTTTTATATATAAAAGAGGACTGAAGTTTTCAACAACGACTGAAAAAAATTAGAAATAAGCTTCTTTTATATTTCATATTATGTTTCAAAATTCAAAACATATTTCATTTCACACGATCTTACAAATTTACGCTTTTATTAGGAATGTTCTATGGTTGTCAGTTCTTAAACCGAAATTAAAACAAAGAAAAAAAACAGGATTCAAATCAGATCAAAAAGTAACATATTTTATTTTACACATTTTTTTTTCTGTTTTGTTTATATTAAGGAGTAGGAACGTGAAATACAAAATATTTTTTTTTGCTAATAATGAGCTTTCACAAATGGACTAACGACAGCATTTTTTCACAGTGCATATGCAAGTTTACACACTCTAAGAATGAAAGGCGTGACTGAGGTGTTATTGTAGAATTAGCACCTATGTTAGTAAAGAAAGGAAAACTCCTCCCCCTAAGGGTGTAAAAACAGATTTATATAAAGATGTGAATGTTCCCCTTTTTCATTCCATTTATCAACACTTACATCAATTATCTATAAATATTTTGGAATAAAAGAACTCAGTCTGACATTGATGAAAAAAACAAGACTTCATCAGAAAATTCTTACACGATACACGTATTCTGATGACCTTAATCATAAGAAATTATTCTATTCATTCTAATATTATGTTAATAAAACACGTCTATAATATGTTTTGTACAACCATAAAAAATAACGCAAAATTATCATGTTAGTTTTGTGTTGTTGTTACGATCAAAACAATTAAGCATAAGAAAAGGAAATTCTCCATGATTGACTCGCTAAGGTATGAGGTAATTGATATTTTTTAAAGCTTCACTAGCTCCATTTTCAATTCTGCTGTCGGAAATTGTAACCTGATAGCAGGCATAGTTTTATAAGGGAATGTTCAAGTGTATGGCTAAGTTGATTTCGAGAATCTAAATTAAAGTTTACAAGTTTGTGAGATATTTTATCAAATATCAAAATAAACGTAACACTTTATCTTTTGGCTAAAATAGATCAATAGCCACTTGCTATGTTTTTCAAAATCAATTTGAGGTAAAACAAATGCTGTTAAAATGATTGAGTGAATTACGAAATATCTTATTGGAAAATATAAACAAAGTACTTCACTCTTTATTTAATTTTTGCAATGCATATTAATGTATAACAGACATTTTAATACTAGTAGTAAAAGACCTTAAAACACCAAATTTCTATTTCTTTAATTGGATGCTCAACATATAGCGAAACGGTGAGTGTTACAAATTCGGTGTTATAAGGTTGTTTATTACTAATGTTAAATTATAACACTGATATTAATATCTTGAATGTAAATGATATCAAATAAATGAGGTTAATTCTGATTATAGAAGTGAAAGATATCAGTGTTTATATACATAAATATTTATATCCGAGTAAAATCATAAATGGTAGTATTCCATGGATTTACACTATTTTTATAGTTGTAGAGCCCGAATTTATTATTGGGTATTGATTGTGAATACACTGAATGTAATTGATATATATATAATCGTTAAGACATCACTTATATATTTGCTAACCGTGAAATTATGCTAACGTTACGAAATTTATGGTGGACATATATATATATTCAAATTAATCATAAAAATTTAAGTACACACAAAGATTTATCCAAAACATTGTGGATATGTTGTTGCTTTAGAATGCAATAGTTTAAAACCGACTTAACGAAATATCTATATTTCAGAGGTCTAGAAAATTGCAACTTACACCGATATTCATTAAGGTAAATAATACCCGCGACATTTTTGCCTTTGTGAGGAACAGTCATTAATATTACTAGCACAATAGTGTTACACACAACCATTGTTTTTAGAAAAATACATACAATAAGTTGAAGCTAGAAGTGAGTTACCATACATGAAACACAACTTATTCTTTTATCTAATACTTTTATAACTTACCTTTTTTTTTCAGTAATTTAGGCGCTTGGGATTTTCAGATCTCAAAATATAAGTATTATCCCAAATTTCACGTCACTTATTTAAGTCTTTCTGGTTTTTCACAATGCCATAATTACTAACACGTAGCCAAAAGTAAAAGAAAACCATTGAGCAATGTTACTGACGAAAATAACACCAAGATTTGGTTATATACTGAGTTTTAGACAACGAATATAACAACCCGCATAAGACCACTCTCGCTTCTGGATAAAAGGCGCCAAGTACTTCAAAACTGCCTACAGGCTGAGTATGAAGCAAAGAAACAAAAATCAGACGCTAAAACCGCTGATATAAACCGCTTTATCTCCTAAGCAACATTTCACGCACTGTACTCGAGACGCTGGAACACGGATGTTGCTGACCGAGCGGTGTGGGTGACTGGAAGGCAGATTTAGGTAGGTGCAAGGATAAGTAGGCTGCGAACGATTATATTTGAGATCACTCATTTTGACTAGAGAGTGTTGCTGGACAGTGTTCTTTATCAAGAACACTTTATGACTGTACGATCAAAGTTAAAGTGTAGTTGCTGAAACTTTCAGAATTACGATCAATGTATTACGTACAGAATCATTCGAGTTGAAAAGAAAGCAATTTCACAAGTTTAAAATATTGTAATTGTATCTGGAATAAATACCATAACTCTTATGTTGACACGTGCGCCAAACACAACGACCAAAATAAAAATTGACTAATCAAAATACGTGAAATACAATAAAAAAAAGAACCTGTAATGACGTATGTAACTTATGTAGCATTTGCTTCCAAGTTTATCAACTCACATTCAGACTTTTGTGATCATTTTTATTATTGCTATTGCTAGAATGTACACAAAGAAAACTACTTGAACAGACATGCTACTCTATTGTACAATTGTGTTATGGCTACAGTTTTGAATTTTACATATATCAGCAAGAACTAATAATCTCGTTTTTTGTATAGAAGATATGATTCAATAGTTACTCTAGTTTTGAAATGGTTTTGATTGACTTTTTATTTGTCGTTCAGATGTTACAACACAAACTCAACTTTGAAGAACAGAAATATTTTATTCAGTAAAGGATTCTTTAACTTATTTGACAGTAATTTTAAATGTTGAGTCCGATAATGCACAGACAACAGTAAATAACAAAGCTTAATCAGTACATTGATCAGTTTAACAAGGGTTTTAAGCTTCTTATTTGGTTATTAATATTAACTTTCAAATAGAGCAAGCAATGCATCTAAATAAAAATTTACCCGTTAATATGTATAGCTAATTAAATAAACTGTTCTTATATTCTTACTTTTCAAGAATGCTGTTTCATCAGTTGCGTATCCTCGCTGTTAAAGATATTTTCGGTCATAAACCAATATCTCATAAAGTTCGTTCAGCTTAAGACATTTAGATTAATCCTAATTCCATATACTAAGCTAGCAATGCAAAATAACCTTTATAATTATTAAAAACTAGATAAACAATACTGTTTATGAAAGTAATATTACAAAAAGAATACAGCATACTTTACTTAGTTCACAACTTTCGTTACTTACCTTTAGAATAATAAATTGTTTAATTTATTTGCACTCAGGTTCTGGTGTGTTTAGGTGTTCAGCTTTCAGCTTGTTTACAAATATTTTATATTCTATTCTAACTGCAATGTAAGTTGACTGGGGAGTATTTCAGGTTTATAAATTGTTCGTGTAATAAATATTACATATACGAAACATGATATCGATAACAAGTTTTATAAAAATTTGATTTTCAAACAATCATCAAACTCAACAAAAGGTGCGATCTAAGGACGTTTTACTTGTATAAAAACGTTAATGCAGCATGCAGCTGAAGTAACTTACAAGTAATTGCTTCATTTATTTCTCGAGCAATTATCAAATTTCAGCACGAATCTAACATTTTGTAAAAAAATTGCATTACTCGAGTTTCTTCTTTATGACTTAATACAGTTGGAGCATTAACGATGAATAATAATTCAGATTATACAAATATCGCGCCTCCAACATTGTGGTTTAGCGTTTTACACTGATGCTCATATTGAAATCAGAATCTCATCAAATAGTAAACAAATAGGTGATAAAAACTGCAAAGAATAATCCACCACGGATGCCAATTTCAATATAACGTTACAATACGAAATGATGATATTTTGATCACATGGTTATTTACTGGCCCACTAAAAGCTTCCATAAATAGGAGTGTATACTATCATCTATTCTACACGTGGTTGCATATATCGCTATCGGCGAGGTATGATGTAACATAATACCTACTTCGCCAGCATAGATATTATACACCATTAGATACATAAACAATACTAGGGCTTCAACATTCGCTTCATGAATATATGTATACATATTCTTACTGCAACTTAGAAACCTCAATGGTAATGATGCTCTGAATTTCATTATATACTTGCCAGGATTAAGAAAAATAGTAGCAAAAGCTGAAATTGTAGTGTTATAGAAATTTCTTGTAAATTCTAAGAAATTATTAAGATTGCTCAAAGATAAAAGAATTATGAAGATAAATGCTACATGAAACACTGATAACATAATTACTTACAGCGATTTTAAGCATATCTTTTTATTCTTAGATTTCATTGCACCGTAGCTGTTTTAAAACACGTCTGGGAGAGCTAGGAAATAAACCAGGAAGAAGGTTTTTGTCAGGCTATTGTTTGAGCAATGAATAACGATGATCTCAGGTGATGATAACATATGGTCGCATCACATGAACCCACCCTCATTGTGTAAAAGTTCTCGGTAGTCTTTTGTCATGAGGAGAAAATAGTGGATGATTTATGTTAGTTTTTGCACTTGCGTGTAGGTGTATGTATGTTGCACATATGTTCGTATAAACCATTTACTCATGTCAGTAGGTGTAAGTGTACAAATAGCAATGAAGCTCGAACATAAATCATCAAAACTTTACTCTAAAGCAGCACATAGAAAATTGCCTAATAAGCAGTGAGCACGCATTAGGACAAATGCTAATCCAATAATTACACACAGAAAAAAAAACACACTGTTAAGTCATATTTAGTGCAAGGTATATATGCGTATGTATGCATGTATCCACCGAGAATGCGGCAATGACTGGCAGTGTAAAAAGAGTCTGTTTCTTTTTACTTTAATATCGTTCTATATATATATATTGTTCTACGTTGATTTGAAGCAACGCTCGTGATCATTCATCAGAGCTGAGACAAGAAAATCTTTGTTTTGAGAAGAAAAACACTTTCATTACAAATAAAATATTATGAGGGGCTTCTTAAAACAAACTGTCAAAATGAAAAACAGGCTCGAATGACTAAAGCGAAGCGGAGCGAAAAGAAATGCACATTCCTGTATTAAATCAATTTCGTTGTTTTTCCCTTTGAATAACTCGTATTGAAAATAATCATGATTTTCTTCTTTCATTGTCATATAATCCTAGCAAGTGCAGGAATATAACTAAATAATATTATACCTTAGTTCTTGTTTGTTTGTTTTGAATTTCGCGCAAAGCTACA
>NW_013665613.1:1674105-1675923 GCF_000517525.1 Limulus polyphemus
CCTACCTTAGTTCTTATCATAATATAGTGTTTCGAACAACTGTAGGCTATTTCGCGGTTAATTCTATTATACTTTTTAGCAGTATTCCAAGGTTCTATATGCTATGATAATTTATAACCTACTTCACATAGTCTTGTACAATGCTTCCCTTTACATCCAATCAAAAATCTATACGATAGCTTTTGTATTGCATGTTCAAGCAGTTTTATTAGAGCATACATTTTTTAGTACATGTATACATTGTATGGCATGACTAGTTTAGCAATGTTGTGAGTACATGTCTGACTATTAACATTACAAATATCTGTTATTTCTATTATTTCTGCCATTTATACCTATCTTAAGTGTTGTTACAATTTTTAACCTCTTGGACCGGACGTGGCCGAGTGCTTAGAGTGTACGTTCTGTACGGTTTCGTATCTGGTTACGCAAAAACGTGCTATGCATTTTGCGGTAATAGGTGCACTATAAGAGTGACAGCTAAATTTCACAATTTGGTCATACAAGAGTCTTTCAAAATAGGCACATTATAACGCCCCCACGGCTGAAAGGGCGAGCATGTTTGGTGGGATGGGGATTCGAAACCACAACCCTCAGATTACGAGCCGAGCGCCCTAACTACTTGGTCATGCCGGGCCTAAAAATAATGTAAATGATACAAAAAAAAAGATAAGAAATTTTCAAGTATCTTAAACTAATACTAACTTAAGGCTTCCACTTTAGATAATAATACCAAAATTATAGGCCTGGCATAGCCTGGTGTTAGGACGTTCGACTTGGAATCGAACCCCTCGTCGAAGATGCTCACTCTTTTAGACATGGAGACGTTATAATATGACTGTCAATTCCACTATTCGTTGGTAAAAGTAGCCTAAAAGTTGGCGATGAGTGGTGTTGACTAGCTTTTTATTCTTTTGTTTTATCACTTCAAAATTGGGGACGGTTAAGGCAGTTAGCCCTAGATCAGTTTTGAGCAAAATTCAACAAAATATACAAATAAACCAAAATAATAACATCTGCAAAAGTATTATAGCATGTAAGAAACTTTCTGAGTGTGATATGTATATACCGTGATGGTATCAACACAGGATAACATGTAAAATACGTAATTAATCACCAGAAGAAGCACTTCAGGCATCTCACTGTGAATGTTTCATTAACGAAACATATCCAACTTGGGATATATTATGTGGAATGTTGAAACTGAAATAAAAGAGAAAAAAAAATTGATCAGCTTATTTGTTTATTTTCGTTACTCAAACAAAGAATGTTTTATTACACTGAGCTACATTTCTTAGAATCACCAGTCTTTAGACCAAGCAGTTTTCTTCACAAGAGCACCGTAATTCAAACTGGACATTATAAATGTTTACTGTTCACGGTTCAGGCTCTATTACGTCTCTTATAATTTCCAGGAGATTTAATGAATTAATTTCTTTAAAAGACACGTTTATCGAAAACATGAAAGAAAAGCCATATGAATTCGATTTATTTTACATACAGAACAACTGTTGTTTTCGTTATCATTGTATCTAGAGCAGTGATCATAATTGAAAGATGAAATATTTAAAGCTAATGAGCCCTGTTACGTATTACAATTCTGAATAGTTCGAAGCCGAGTTAACTGATAATTTAAATTTAGTAATTAAATTGTACTTTGGATTTATTATTTAAATATATGACGATATATTAGTCAATTTACGATATTTGCCAACAAGATTGACACATACCGTTTTCGTTTTTAACACAAATACGTTTTAATATACACACACACAACAATACAATTTACAACAACAATTATTACAAATGGTTAGTTAC
>NW_013665613.1:1675933-1723615 GCF_000517525.1 Limulus polyphemus
ATAAAGTCTTCTTTCTAGTCTGGAACTTCCTTGATATATTATAGAGTGTTTACAATGAGCGAGTTAATAACGAGTTGATGAAAGTACAATTCGCCGAGAAGCTAGCTAGCTTTGTCCTTTGCCACACACGCTGAGTTTTTGGTCCGTTAAGTTAGGCAATGTTGTCCTAAAAATATTAATGTCCGATGAGAATCCACTGAAATTAAATAGCTTGTAACGTTCGGAATTTATAAATATTTCTGGTCAACTATCTTCAGTTTTCCGATTGATAAGCGTCATAAAAATCACAGTTATAGCTTTCGAAGTTTATAGCACACTGCCTATAGAAATTAATAATAGACACCCACTTTTGGCGCGTCGTGTTGGTTATAGTTATAGCCGTGGGAAGGTTTTCTAGAAAATTCAGTCTTACGTAACAACACTGATTAAAGCGTTTACGTACACACATATACTTTTGATTATTACTCTCGAGAATCTTCTACAACTTTGGAGAATAGGCGTGAGTTTCGCAATACATATCTAACACTATAAACTATGCATGTTTTAAAATATAAACTTAATCTAAACAACGTTGCTATTAAAATAAATAGATAACAACAAATTCTTTACAACCCGTATCATTAAACATGCTTTCTTTTAATATTTCACATTTTTGACTTCTCGAAGGAGCATGCACATAAGCAAAAATAAGCCTGATTTATACTTATTAGTAGGAATTATCCTCCTTTCCAAAAATTTCAGTCTAGAATATCAGAGCTGTGGCTGCTAATAATAATAACTAGTGTGTTTATGTCGTATTTTGTTAAAAAGAAGAGTGTGAAGATATATTTCCACCAACTCACTTCCCTATAATATGGGTATGTGGTATTCTCAGGTTTACTGATTTCCCTTAGAGTAATCGGGTAGAGTGCCGTAGAATAATAAAAGCTTAATATAAAATGTTTTGCAGAACACAAGTCTGAATTTTCGGACTTTGACTGAGTTTGCAGCTAGAAAAAATGGAACAATCTTTATTTTCAACAACCAACGATCACGGTTTAGAAGAAGGTATACCTTGTGAACATCTTTAGTGGAGAGCTCAAATATCCTCAAACCTATCTGTAAATCTTAATCAATCAATCGTATTCCAGACTGAGAAAACATAGCAATATATCAAGAAATAATGACACTCTTCTGGTGGTGCTTCTGCCCACATGACTAATGGTTACTCTTATTTCAAAATAAGCATATTATCTTCTGGAGGCATCACCTAACTTATTAGAGAAAGAGATCACTATGTATTTCTATACTTTATAGTTTATGTTGCACGAATCCTTCCCCCGAGAAAACGTATGTGACACCTAATTGATAGACTTAGGTCTGTGAGTAACTAGTGCGAGGGGAACTTAGTGGCTTCCTCTACTGACATTTCATATTAAGATTACAAACAATATGTAGAACATTTTTCGAAAAAATACACATACATATATATATAACTGGGGGAGGGTAGGAAACAAATTGAATTTCTGCATACCAAAAGTAAATAAGCATAGCTACATTAATGGAAAATAAAAGCTATGCACATCAATAATCACAAACAACAAGTAACAGTAATTAAATGGTGAATATTAAAGATACAAAATATTATTCAGAAAATGCTGAAAACAAACATATAAATTCTACAATGCACTAGTATTTTCAATTTGAATCTTTTTCTTTACACAGAGCATTACACTTTGTTTTCCTGCCACCATATATATATATATCATATATCAGGATTGTTTGCATGCCAAACTATGGTTCTGAGCATTTTATTGGCCTCTTTATCACCAAGGTATCGTTCCGTAGCATAATTAGATGTATGCATTGGTGGAAGATGAATCTCTGTTCAATGAGTCACGTTTCGAAAGTAATAGTATGTAGATCAGAAGCTGGTTATACTTTTCATCAGTAAGGATGCTATCAATTTTGTGTAGATCAGTTCTAGAGGGAGTGACTTCAAACTTTGATTCACGTGTAAAGAACACATGTCTCCAGCTTTGCTTATTCTACAGTTTGTGGTTTGTCGCCCATTTCAATAACTTTTTTTGAGCAGCTACATGTCCATTAAGACCATTTCTTGCTAATACTGTTTAAGTAGCATTCATATCTGTAGTTTTAGCAAGGTTGCTGGCAATATTTATACTGGACCATTATCTATCTCGTAAAGAACATATCCTAGAATACATAACTTGTAGAAAGTTTCATTGTTCTACTACGACCACTCCTATTGCATACATCTCCTAATGAAACCTACAGTCTTGCCACAAATGTTGATATGATATTTCAGTTTTGGAACTATGAATGGATGGAACTTCTACTGGTATGTTCTTTTATAGGATACATAATGGTGTGTAACTTTCTGATTGGCTGGATGACAGATCATCACAGTATAAACTACTAACTTATGACTGTAAGTTCACGCAGTCCATTTTTGCAGGATAAAGAAGTGTGACTTTGAAAATAATTACTGTTTATATTATTTTTTCACCATTTCCCCAATTATGTCCATTATCATATGTACATTTTCTGAGTTTTCTAGTGCTTAGTTATCATAATAATGATAACTAGCAAGCTTACAATTCAACATATGTTAAAGCCCTTAGATGAAATGGAATATCTTGACGGTAAAACAGCTGGAAAATTAAGGCTGAATCATCAATAAACTCCATTTTAGTCTCACTAGAGAGGAACAGAGCTATACACTAGGTATTGTCTGAATTTTAAAATTGCAATCAAACTTTAAACTTAACTTTCCTTACTGATGAGCTGTGTTGTCTTTATAGAACAGGTTATCTAATAATAGTAATTATATCATATCACAAAGACATCCTTACTGATAACTTCACAGACGATATGCTAATGGAACCTTTGTGTAATAACTTTGAAATGAATAAGATACATTTAATTCTGACAGAGGAAGTGTCTGTAACAACAGTATTTAAAGTTGTAATTTTGAATGCAACATACAGTCGATATGAGCTAAAATGTTTATTTATATTGAGTGATAATAGTGTTGAAAAACAAAACAGCACGAAAAAAGTACAAGTTCAGGGCTTTCGATTACTTTCCGTGATACAATATCAACCGTTAAATTCTGGTTGGTCTGTATTTTATATTGTTTGACAGTTAATTATCATAAGACACATGCATAAAACCACAACAAAAAAGACAGAATATGCATTTTATAATGATCTAACGAGCTTATATAGGTTCATAATACAGGAAGAAGTGCGAAACAATGCATTTGAATTATTATACTTCCTTGGGAGTCTACCTTGATACTACTTCAATATAACAGCCTGAATTATAGAGCGAAAAGAGCTTAGCGAATCAATTTACTATCAGCAACTTTAGGACTCGATTAGAGCTCAGTCTATTTGTTTTCAAACAATACTGCACGATAACCTCAATGAGACAACTCTAATAATCACGTCCACTTGCTCGTGAGGTACCTCGTGAATAGCCCATGTCTTAAGTTTGCACTGTACCTCTGACTTCATTTCGTGGGAATGAAAAGTAGGCGTACTTATAGTTTCTATATTAGAGTGGAAATTCAATATTGTGGGCATGTAAATCAAAGTACCTAACCCTTGCCACGAGAACATTCCTACATCATTACACTTTCTTTATCAGAGAACACTGTTGGAAAAACACCAACATTGTCAAGCGTCTTACATGGTTTTCTACAAACTTTTACTATTAAAGTTACAATATAAAATTGTAAAACGTTAATAGTCAAAAGATCACGCACTTCTAACCATTCATTGTTTATAATTTTTGTTATAAGAACCACTGAAGCCATGATTTCTATTTGGTGTTAATGGATTCTGATACCAGATATTTTTGAAGAACTAGTCAAAAACTTCTCTTGTTAAAGAAAATCTTGTTAGGTGGGTATCAAGTATCATATTCATTTAGTAGTTCGAGAAAACCGTGCTCCTCCTCATTAATTGTTTTAGAGACTAGCCATGAAAAGACTAAGTATACAATTTATAGAATGTAAACAGTTACCTGATACAATTAAATGGTTTAAGGGCAGCGTATCTTGATGGCTTCACGCTTTGGACTAGTAATCGGATGATTGTGATTTCAAGGCTGTCCCGCGTGGCGTTTTTATGTCCTTGAGCAAGACACTTTACTCTACCTGTCCAGTCTACCAAACTGTATGATGACTACCAGTTGTTAACTGGGGGCTAACCTGCGATCAAGTGATATCCCATAGAGGAAAGATTGGTCATCATTCTCATATGCTTGTACCACTTGAAACTGGTCCTATGTGTCTCGTAAAAGCATGACAAAGATCTAACTTTATTACTTAACTTGTTACTTTAAAGGGCACAGACAGTCACATGATACGTCATTTAATTCCTATTCATATAATTAAAATAAAAAGTACTTTATAAACTTGTATAGGGAATTTCTTAATAAAACGGCCATACAGTAGTATAAGCAAAAGTTAAAGTTGCACAATGCTGTTAGTCATGTCTCAAGTTTTTCTTGTATAGTGAATCATACATATTTTAAGTTGTGACGTTTGCATATTCATAGATAAAAATCCATTAATTATAACATTCTTCTTAGGATAAATCATATGTTTTGAAACAATTGACGCTGAATAAGTCTGTCCGCCAGGACGTATTGTATGATTTGTCCATTTAATATTTATCACACATGTGATCATAAGACCTAAATCACCGAAGTTTTCTGCTATGTAAACTATGCAAAACAATGAAAGGATAATTTGAATTTATGATATAAGAGCTGTTATAAAATATTGTTAATCATAATTCTTGTTTCACTGTTATGCAAGTCAAGTATTTAATTATCTATCATGCGATTTAAAATACAAATCTTCGGAAAATTGAATTCATTTTGCTTGATATTTGAAGTGAATCACAGAGTTTAAATTGCTCCAAATTGTTCACGAGCCATGGCTCGAGCTAAAAATAACACATTTGGATGTTTCATTTATCTGGAGAACACTCAGAAGAAAAGAAGCTTGCCAATCACAGCAAGTTGGTTAGTGTCTTAAAGTGTTATTAGGAGAAGGTTCAACCACCTCCTACACCAAAGTGCATTTACTTGAACACCTGAACACGTCAGATCATTTACAACAAGAGTAGAAGACCGCTACTGTCGATCTGTCTCGCTACAATCGTAGGTTACAAGCTCTAAAACTGAATCAAATGTTTGCATGACAACTGTATGCAACGTTAGTGTAGAGACTGTCAGAAACATCTTCCACAAGACCAATTAGTATGCCTAATGGGCAGTGCCATGCATACCGCTCACAGCAAAGCATAAAAAGCTTGCCTATAGTAGTGCCAAGAACACATTCAGTATGATATCGAAATGTGGGACAATATTCTTTTTATAAATGAGTAAACAGATAACAAGCACACACCCATTTGAGGATAATTGTGAACCAGACATAACTCTATTCATACACACAAGCACAATGCAAAAAGCTGTAATGGGAGTATGATCTTACAAAAAAAAAGCATCAGTGGACGTACTAGTCCCGAGGAATGATACGATTAAAGCCATTCATTCTTGGGACATCATGTATAACGTGTTGTGATGCCATATGGTGATAAAAGTAGCCCTGACTTTAATGTAGTTGGTAATAATATTCGCTCACGTCATTCTTTAAAAAGGAGGAAGTATTCCAAATGGGGCGACATAGTTCCTAAATAGGCTTCAATCCCATTTCAGAGGAGTGATCAAGGATACCTCAGGGACCTATCGCCATTCTGATTTTAAGTATGAAACACTGGTGACCAGCTACTCTTGTTACTCATAGTATCAGTATTGTATAATGAAATGAAATGTCCTAAATTGACAAGAAGTAAAGCAATCTGTACTAAATGTTCATGTTTTCGAGCACAAACATCTACTTTTCATATCACCGAAGGATAATCAGATGCCTGCTTTCCACAAAACATTAACTAAGATATCTTGCTTGATATTATTTTGTACAAGTAGTTTTGCCTTGTCATAACTAAAGTTTTACAATTTTAAAATTATCATTTGATGATTTATGCATTATATGTGCGACATTGTGACATTTCAATTATTTCATTATTTTTTTGATAAAGATAAGTCAAATTTAATATTTTGCATGTGCCTGATAACTAGTAGTCATGAGGTTTTTCATCGAAGTACTTTGATCATTTTCTCTTTCATTTTAATATCATAAGTCTAGGCCAACTTTTATACCATAAGTGCATTATAACTTCACTCTCGACAAACCTGCTACTTTTTAAAGCTTAATACGAAAATGACTTTTATTGCATGTTATTAGTGAACTTATAGAGCATAAGCACTAGCAGCTTTCAAGAACACACGCCATTAGCCTGCATAAATGGCTATAATATAGAAACTTGATACAGTAAGTTTGGTGCTATTTGATAGATTTGGGTGAAATCGATTCATTTTTGTCTTAAAATAAATGCATCCTTCCTCAATCGAGATTTTTTAGGTAATTTAGATATTACTTTCTCTACTGACATTTTGGAAATGTCTTTCGATATTATAGGGAATCAGTAAAATTCCTTTATCTTTAGTAAATATTGCAACTTGTCGTCAATAGTAGGAATGAAAGAGAAATATGATGAAAATTAGCAACCTTTGCTTGTACGGATTCTAATATGAGAAATTGTTTAAAAGTACGAAAAATAGATTGTTGATTATGTTTCATGAGAACAGATATGTTTTTACTCTGGTTTCTCTATGTTTCCTTCATCATTTATTCCACTATATTGTGATGATTGAACACAAGGAATTTCCTAGTTCTTTTCATTTTAATTTCGTTGCAAGTAATTGTTTCTTTTGTATTTTATTCTGCAATGATTAATTTAGTTATCATACATGTCTTGTTTCATTTTATTATTTCTTGCATTACCAAAATTATTTGTTTATTTTCCCTAAATTACCCTAAATTATGTTTACTGCATGTTCTTTCCTAGGTGGAATTATGGAACTTTCATGTATGTGCTGGCAGGAATAATGAAAGCATTATTTGCTAAATGTTACTAAGTTTACGTGTAGATAGTTAGGCAAACAGAAAAGCTTAGTATGAGTAGACATGGATCATTAATGGTTATAGAAAATACGATTTACATTGTGTGTATTAAATCCAATTTGAGAAATGTAGCTAGTCAGAAAATAAGCAATGAAAATGCATGCAGTCAAATATCGACATTGTACTACGTATCTAGTTTAAAGGAAGGTAAGTTATACATTAAAATTTCAATATAGTTACAATTAGATAGTCAGAGGAAATCATATATGATGTATTCAGAGGTCAAAATAGATTACTTACATTACATTGGGCGTGTATTACGTCAAAATTCGAATGTGTTTCAGCTGCAAATTCAAAGCTCGTTTGATCACGGTAGCTAATCTATCTTAATGAAGTCATTAGTGTAGTAGGTTTGTTACAAAACGAACCATCTAAAGAGAAAAAAGAACTGACGAAGAATTTAACAAGAGAATACGTTAACCCACCATTCGAAACTGAGAGCTAACTCAGCTTAAATTAATTAGTTTGATTAAACTCTCTTTCGAGTTTAGAAATTTATGGCAGTGACAAATTAGAGGCATTATTCACATTTCCCACTGTGTCACAATATAACAAAAAAAGGCAGTTACAAGCACACTAGAAACCGTACTTCACATTAATACAAAATTATTGTGTGCACTGCAGTGGAAGCTTTGAATCGTTCGGATGAGAGTTTTTAAAATAAATAATACAACAGATTAAACAAAAGGTTGGATGGAAATTTAGTTTAATGATTTTTATTCCTTTTAATGATAAGTAGGCAGTGATTTGAAAATACACACGTGGTTTAAATATTTATTTTCTCTTCATTACAAATGAACTAAAAAAATAAAATATGCAGCAATTTTTATATTCTGCAACTATCAGTAATTTGTAAAGAACGTTTAAGAGCCAAAAAAAGTCTCAAAAGACACGAGTTTTTTTTCTGTATAAAGTTATTTATGAACAAGGAAATCTCCTAAGGTTCAAAGTGCATCAATCTTTTAAAGTAATCCCTTTAAACAAAGGATGTAATTTTGATGATGGTTTGTCTTCTAGTATATAGATTGAAAATAAGCTAGATGTGATTTCATATCAGAATATACAAACGCAGGATATATAGGAAAAATTAAACTTAATTGTGATTGAACAGTTATATATATATATATTGCTATATGTTAATTCTTGACTGTGCTATTATGAAGGGATGAAGTAAATTATATCCCTAATATCTTGCCTACATTGTTTTGAAGGATTGATATTAACTATCCATACATTTACTTTCTCTTTTGAAAAGTTTTCTTTACTTATTTGCTTGTTTTTTAATGCAATGTTTCAATAGGAAGGTTGTATTTATAGCAAAGTTCTAAATACAATAAAGTTCCAACTGTAAAATTTATTGCCTATCTGTTATTGGCTGGTAATTTCTGTTTCGCTCTGTACTTAAGCTTTACAAAGGAACACCAAATTTCTGTAAAAAAAGCTAACTTCAACGGGTAATGATAACATCGTTTACACTAGAATTATGTTTTGTTTTCAATTACTTCTAGTTATTAATAATACTTATAAAAGCGGATACTCCCTTTGAAAATATGTCACCTCAGTGAAATTGGTTGACATCATTGTTTGGGTTTTTGTGTTATCATGTTATAAATAAAGAAGCAGAAGAAAAATAAATTAAAAGTTTTTGCTATGATATTTACAAACATTCCCAGAACTTGTGACTCAGATGTTGTTATAAAAGGAAACACTGTAGGGTATTATAAAGTTCTGATGACCTATTGAGGAGATATTTAAAATATAATTTCGATGAACAATCAGAGGTATCACTACATAGGCAGTGCTATCGCCTGCTTAATACTGAAACAGTACAGTAATGGACAATATATTTACGATATGACACATATAATAAGTAACAGTAACTATTTTCCCATTATTTTTATTCACGAAATCAGAATAAAATATATATCATAATGCATAAAAATTCTAACTTTTACAATTTTGAACAAATTAGCTTTATATTGTGTTGACATTATCAAACAATCATAATTTTACATAATCCACGCGTTTATCAATGGGTGGGATTATTTATTTGTATATAAAAAAAGGAAAAGTGCACAGTATTTTATTTAAATGGCCAAAGTTCTGCATTCAAAATAATCACGCCAGTCTAATTATTTTGTTACGTGAATTCCTTGTTCTGTAATTGGTACTTGGTATTTTTCAACTTTAAGATTCAGGCTAGACTTCCCTAATGTAGAACTGCAGATCATAGGGAGAGCAATCAATCAGAAGCACCCATCCCCCTCCTACTCTTAATCGAATAGGGGAACTGACTGTCACTTTATAACGCACACACAGCAGAAAACGTGAAGCGTGCTCATCGACATATCGAGGGTTCACACCTTGGATCTTTCCATACAGTTCCGAGAAGATATCCGCCATGATCCAGGCCACGTTCGGCCCGCTCCGTTTAAAACACATCATTACTATCAGTTAAATAAAAAAAAAATGTTTCAGTAAACCGCAAATATGTTTGTTTATGGCACAGCTGCACAATCGACTCTCTGCGCTTATCAAACCAGCATTTTAGCGTTTTAAGCCTTCAAACTTACCATTGAGCCATCGATAGAGGGGAGGGCTAAGCCACTTACGTTTCACAGTATATTTTTCTTAACATTTTCTGTATCTAACAACTAATATTACATCAATATAAATGTATTTTAATTATTACATTGATTTTAATTATTGTTGTAGTTTACCACAGGAAGAGAAAAAATACCTAGAATAAGAACCATAATAGAGCTAGTTTTCCTCAGTAGTCAGTTGTTCTCCGTTTATTTATTTATATCTTCGCGATCGATTCCAAAAAGACAGCTACGCTTGCTACAGATTACCAATAATCAGCCAGCTCATCAGCTTTAAGAGAAACTAATTTGAAGGACTGATTTATGTGAAAAGTTGGAAATCATTCATTCGAAAATGTTTGC
Source organism: Limulus polyphemus (assembly GCF_000517525.1). Classification (NCBI taxonomy): domain Eukaryota; kingdom Metazoa; phylum Arthropoda; class Merostomata; order Xiphosura; family Limulidae; genus Limulus; species Limulus polyphemus. Next base: position 1,685,987 of record NW_013665613.1, read on the forward strand.
CACTGAGTTTTTTTAACAGTTCTGATTTGTAACGATTATTTTGCTTCATTGGAAATTCGCATTTATTTTCATCATACTGGATAAACTAAATGATTTGTTCTTATAACATCATTTGATAAAGTTTAAAAAGATAATCTCTCACTAACATGGATAAGATAATTTGAAAAATGTAATCTAGTTGAAATAGGTCAGAAATGTGATTATCTTGAAAACATTTGTTAACCTCAAGCTATACAACATGTTATTGAAATGCAAAATAATAATTGTGAAACAATAGTGGTACCATTTTGTTGTTACCTCCCAGCGGCACAACGGTATGTCTGCGGGCTTGCGACGCTAGAATCCGGGTTTCGATACCCGTGGTGGGCAGAGCACAGATAGCCCATTGTGTAGCTTTGTGCATAATTAAAAACAACAACCATTTTGTTGTTATCAACTACTTTCGCAATATCATATTTTTACACCACACTCTGTAACATTAAATAAAGCTAATGAAAACTCATAATGAGCTATCATTATGATTGATTTAGGTTAGTTTTAAATCGATAGAATTACACTCTCGATTTCAAGATTGTATCTAAGCACTGAATTTAGCTTAAACCACACACACACACACAATAAACCATTAAACTTAAGACTGGATGAAACAATAAATACAAATACACCGGTTTACAAACAATTGAAAATTATTTTGTTCTAAGTCAATGTGAAAATTAAACATTCATTGATGAATGTAAGGTGTTTTCGTCTTGTTAATTGTTTCTTAATGATTTACTATTATTGTTACTTTGGTTTTGAATTACTGCATTACCTAAACTTTAAGCAACATTTATTGACTTTAATACGCATTAAAAATAATGGGAAATTCAAAACAACCTACAAACCGCGAGAAAACCTTTTGAAAACTACAATACAGATTTTTCACCCTGCAGTTCAAGCAACTAAAACAAATCTGTAGTCATCATATACATAATGCCTGAGTCACCAGAGAGACTAATTTCTGGTCACACTAATTCAATGAACTAAGCAAAATACCATCCACTAAATAGCATGTAATGCGGCTAAATGAAGTAGAGGTGAACTATTCAAACCAGACCAAATTACAGCGAAACATTTTGAAGTTCCTATGAAAGGTTTCTTTAGAACAGGGATTCTCAAACCGTGGTACGCGCACCATTGGTAGTACATGGAACTAATGTCCGTGGTACGCGAAAAAGTAATGGAAAAATTATAAAATTTGTAATAAGTCCAATCTGAGTCTCCTACGTACATATTACACACTACTACCCTCCTCGCTTTTAGACCTGCTCTCCGTCTACATAGACTTGTCATTATCATTTTCCAATTGGCAAAAATTGCACCACATATTCTTCATATATGTCAGAGCGCTCCCCGGTGGGACAGCGGTAAGTCTTCGGATTTACAACCCTTAAATCAGGGGTTCGATTCCCCTCGGAGGGCACAGCAGGTAGCCCGCTTTTGCTTTGCTATAATAAAATATATACACATTTATGCCAGAAAAACGTTTACCTTCTTTCTAATTAATGGATAAGTTTTGAAAATTTAAATTTTTGATACTGGATTTTACGTTTTTTTATATATATATATATATAAATTAGGCATGTGTTTGTAATTCAAGAATAAGTTTAGACAAAAAGTGATAAGCGAGCCTGAAAATTTTGAGAACCATTCATTGCCTTATAATAATATTGACATAAGGAAATATCCGAGTTAGATAAGTGGGACGTCTAAGCGAAATTATATTTGATGCTATTATTAATAAGAAATTTACTACTTAAAAATATATTTTTTTTACGAAATAATTTGTTAATTGTTGGTGCTGATTTTATCATTCTCTTATTACCTTACATAAGAAAGAGCTATCGTACTCAGCTATAGTATATAGTTGATTTGTATACACATGATGTATTTTGGAGAATAGATAATATGCAATTATCTTTACAAATCACGTCTTTGTTGACTGAAAATACCATTAACTGCTGCTGTTACATCAAACTAATAATATTAAAAAAATAAAGTAAAATAATATTAATATATTGAAATTGAGTAATTTTTGTATGATTTGCGAAACACAGGCTAATTGTCACCGCAGGTAATTTCTTTTCTAATGAGATCTGGAGTATAAGTTTACTGTCTTTAGATATATATTTTTTTGAATTTTGATGGGAGGGTGCGTAATTTATATTACTGACATGTCAACGCTTAAAATAAATGAAAAAATGTACACTTCTTGTGTGTTACAAAGATTCAAAATGTAAAAAAATAGATACATGACCATTAGGGCTACCCTTTAAACGTTTTCATAATACAATGAACCTTGTAATGCTGAACATAATTAATAAACAGATTAACGTGCCAAAATATAAATTTATTTGAAAGAGGGGTTAATTATTGTCTATATTTTTTTTTCTGTGTTAAGCAATCTCATAGTACAATTAGTGGTCATTACATTTGTACACAGACTTACAGCTTGCTACACCCTATTGATATTTTAGTCTTATAGTGAAAGAAAAACTTAAAGACATATTTGTTTTTAATGAACTATATAGACGTGAAATTATATTAATTCATACGATTGTAATTTATACGTACGTTGCTAAGAGCTTGGCTGTTCTTGTTAGAAGACATCCACAGTACGAATGATGTCCATGATAGAGATGTTTCAAAATCTTAGATATGTAACACTATGATCTTGTAGGTCACTAATGACAAGTCTCATGCCCAAGAAGCGTTTAACCATAACATATATCTGAGTGTTTCTTTAAGTTACTCTACAAAAGTAATAATAATAAACTAGAAGTAACAACATTGTCAAAGCAATATTATTATACAGTATCGTCATGTGGAATTGCATATAAAAGCAAAAAATAAAATAAAGATATCACTTCAATGTAAAACATCAAAGATGATTCTCAACCTCTGAGAATTTTACGAGTAAAGAAAATTGTATAAATTAAAAAACGGTGGCACATGAGAAAGAATGTTAGAAATAATAGCTACTTAGAAACTGCAGCTTTTTATTGACGTTAATTTAATTTCCTTAGAAAAACTTTCAGTTTATAAGAATGTTGAATATTTACGTTTTTACTGTGATTTTCTCAGATTACATAATTAAACACGAACATTTTTATAACAATAATCATGTTCTATTAAACGCGATGCATAACGTGGCTAATAAGTTTTTGTTGAGAGAATATTACTTTTACTTTTATAGCTTTCATGTTAATTGAAAATGATGTAGCCTGTGTTAAATCTGATGTGAAATATTCTGGTTGTCGTGACTTATGAAACAGTTTCGTGAAGTTCTAGCTCATGATAAAAATCATGTTTCACCTGAAAATATTTGTATCTAGATAAAATAATTAGATACTAACGCTAAGTTACTTTGTTTATCAATCAGAAACAACAAATACTTTTTATTCTAAAGCTTTATATAATACTGAGGCTTGAATATACTAAAATTCACTCATCAAATACTTTATTTCTACAGAAATACTTACATTATATAATGATATGCATAATAATATGATGAGTCTGGTAAAAAAATTGAAACAACAAAATAACATTCAGTTATACGTGACCTTGCTCTTGTTTTTTTTTCACTCGATATAGTCTACCTATTCATTCGATACAAGTAATTTAGCAATAATGTCTAAACAAAGAAATTTTAATTTTATTATTTCTCCCATTCTTAAAATAGAACACAAATATTGTGTGAGTAAAGCCAATTGAAATTGACTTTATAAACAAAACTCCTTCATTGCTATTGATTATCATGAAATAAAGTTTAATTGCGCTGACCTTAATAGATCGTGATATACAGACAAACTATATCATACCAAATAACATAATGACACCTACAATTTATCTAATATTTACTAATTTAATGTAAATTTGACAGATGTATGTTACCCTACGGCAAGTTTCCTACATATAGTACTCTACATGACAGGGCATTCTCTCTCTTATATATATGACATACGCACACACACACACACACACACACACAAATATATATATATACATGTATTTATGTATATTAAAACATTTCTCGTTGCCACAATTTAATGTATGTTTATTACAATATATGGTGTTTCGAGTTTACTTTTATTAACCATTTGAAGAATTTGTAAAACTGATGATACATATGTATTTCTCGGAATTATTCAGCTGACAAAATGTTTAAAATACCAAACATACATGAATCCAAAGCTATCATTACATTTACCTAGTCACATTTCTTGGATTTTTATTTGTCCTCGTCCACGATTAATGGGAATTCCCCGAAACCGGTATGACTCGGTAACAAGTAGTGAATTGATTTACAGATCGAGCTTTATATATAATTTTAAACAGCTGTATACTGAATAAATCAGAAGCTGAAGTTAACAGTATCAATACTACATATTTGTCATATCCTTTATTGACACAGGTTCACCACAGTGAGGAAAAGCAACTCAGAACATCATAAATGTAATATACACCTCATCATTATAAGAAACGTAGTCTTAGTTTTAGATTTGCCCTTGTGAAGGGTACCTGATGACAGGTGGAACTCCCCGAAACCGGTATAATTCATTCACTAGTGGTGAACCGAATGAAAGATTGGGCTTCATATTGATTTATAGTTATTAAACAGCTTGTCTGCTGATTTTTTTTTATGAGCATTATAAAAACGTTTCAATATGAGTAGGTAAATTTTAGGCGGATGATGGGTGTTGAGACTGATGATAACTATATGTGTAGAAAATGATTAATATATGAAATAGCTACTATGAGCTAACCCCAATGTAACTGGTGTTTTTTCAGTGCGGATAATTTATTTTTTACTCCCCAGTCACCATAAGTGAAAATATTGTAATCACAGTTTTAAATGCATTTTCATTTGATAAATATCTTATTATAACTTCTTTTTCCATGATTTTGTTAACAAGATGAAAGGCACACTTACTGAAATTACTCTGAACAAACTACACCAAAGGTATTTTAATTGTGCAATTATTATACTGTACAAATAAAACCGATATCTTAGAATACTGTAAAAGAAGTGTATTAGGAATCTGGCTGAATAAATCTTAATATTCTATCAAAATTAAATTTCTCTCGTGTCATTTGCTAATCAGTGTACAGAAAATATACAGTTAAAATGACAGCAGCAATAACAAGCTAAATTGTCTGACTGTTACACTCATTTAACTGTGTTTAATCTTATTTTAATCAAACTTAAAATGTGTGTGTGTTTTATTGTTGTTGTTTTTGCTATTTACAAATTTTTCAAAAGGCTCAAACAATGTTAACTATTAGATGGCTTAAGAATTCTAAACATTTAAGGGAAGAATCATAGATTTTTACTGTAAAATAGTAATAATGCTCTGGTAACGAGCTGGACAATCGGTGTTTGTGTTTTATAATGCTGGATCAATCACCATATATTTGAGATTAACTTACACTTCTTACTAAGTGTAATACATAAAATACGTAATGAAATCATAGTTTATTACTATTCTTGGTATCTAACGTATTGCTTCAACGCGACATGATTACTTTTCTTCAAGTACAAGCATATAATCAATAAATCAATGATATTTTGTAAAACATTTGCTCCTACAAGATAACCTAGATTTATTAGAATGTGAATTTTTGTTTTTCTATAATTGGAATGTGAACTTGTCCATTAAACAATACTAACTGCAAATGAACAAATTAGAATATGTTCTAATTTAGTACAGGCTTCCCAATTTAAAACTACCTTTTCATACCGAATTGAGTGTATCAGTTGGCAGAAACTGCGTAAAAATTTCGTTGAACACACTCACACACATATATATGTTATTTGTAAAACTCTAGAATAATTCATTTAACATTATGCAATTGAAAATTACATCCAGTAAATATTATAAGCTCCCCATTGGCACAGTGGTATGTTTGCGGACTTATACTGCTAGAAACCGGGTTTCGATACTCGTGGTGGGTAGAACACAGATAGCCCTTTGTGTAGCTTTGTGCTTAATAACAAACAAACAAATAATTTAAAAAAAAATCTGCAGTATTAATTCGAAATTTTGAAAATTAATATCATATTTTCCCTTTTTGGCTTTGAAACAAGACATAAAATAGAAGTAGAGTATTTTTCAGTTCCTCTGTGAAATATAAGTAAATGCGCATTGAAAAAGAAAAGAAACTGCTAATAATCTATCAAACTTGGAGGTAGCTTTTGTCTATGTATTCATTTAGGGTTTTAAAAAGAAGCAAATATTTTTTCCTACTTGTAATTGCTAAAAATGTAAGCTTGCATTCTCTGAAGCAGTTCCTGTGTTCATGAATTAAATTATTTTAAACTGAATGTGCCACATCAAAGAATGGTTATATCGCCTGTTAAGTTTCAATTTATTCACACACACACACAATTATCTCAACAGCACGTTGAAACAATAAGTAAATTAAGTAATCAATACGTATTCCATTCTCTGTTCTCGTGTTTTAAGCAGCGGTTAAATTGCGATTTTGAAAGAGGTGAAGCTCTATTTTGTGTTCCAATTTGGAATTTCAACCAGAAGATCAGGGGCCTGGCATGGCTTGGTGGTTAGGGTAATCGGCTCGGAACTTGAGGGTCGCGAGTTCAAATCCCTAATCCTAATATGCTCGTTCTTTCATCTGTGGGACCGTTATAATGTGTCTGTCAATCCCACTATTTGTTGGTAAAGAATAGCCCAAGAGTTTGCGTTGGGTGGTGTTAACTATCTGCTTTCCCTCTAGTCTATTACTTCTAAATTAGGTATAGCTAGCACAGATAGCTTTAGAGTAGCTTCACGCGAAAATCAGAAACAAAACAAACAAACAGGAGATCAGCAACGGTAATGGCTTCAATTCTCAAGAGGCGGAACTATGTTCCGGACCGTTCCGCCACAACTTATCCCCTGGTTTCAAGCATACATTCCGTATTTTGGATTTAAAAAATGGTATAAACATATGTAAACAATCGGACACTGCAGAAAATGAATTGCCGAAATTACGCTCAACAAACTACGCCAACAGTATTCTCATTGTGCAATTATTGTGCAAAAAATATCGAAATCAAGTCTCCTTACTTTATAATATTCCATGAAACATTTTTAAGTGAAGGATAAATAGTTAGTTCTTAAAATTAGTTGAATGTAAAGTACCGTCTTGAAAAACATAAAAAAACCATCACTTCAAAAATAAGTTGTTTTGATATGTCTAATACAACGTTTCGTCATGGTTATAGGTATTTAATACAAAGTAACTACATTTTCATAAAAATCTATACCCAATGTTTCACACCTTTCTTCTTGAAAATTTAAAACACCTGCGTACGCGATTCTGTTTTGATCTAACAATCATTAATCAAAAGATACTCATATAGACCCAACTGTGAATAAAATTTTTTCAACATTAATTTTAATTTTGTTCTGTGAGGTTTCCTATGTTATTCATTGCATTCAATTTATTGAATTAATACAAGATGACAGAATTATTACAACTGAAGTGAAATACCACTTAACGTTTTGTAAACTGCAAAACTTCGTCAAATAGATTAATGAGCAAGAAAGCGATTTTTATTCGTATATACTTCTTCAATATACTTATATATTCTAGTAATAACTGCTATTCAATAGCATTAATTTTATAAGTTTCGTGATAGAATTTGAAATGCACGAACATTTTCGATTTATGATCTACTATCATGAATATCAAACTAATCTTGCAGAGTGTGTTTTTTTGCCCTCATTTTAGATTTGAAAGCGATGAAATAATCAATAATCTCGAAAACTGAGTAACAATCAATACAATTAAATACACTTATACTTATACGTTAGCATATTTTAAAACTAATATTCAATAAGCAATTTACCATGGCTTTCTTCTTTTTTCGGCAGCTAATTAAGGGGGGGGGATATAGTTCTTAGATGAATGCTACTACGTTATAGATCAGTTTTGTAATTACATCAAACACACTGCAGAAAGTTCTTGATATGAGGTACAAATTCTGACAGTGATATTCTATCTTCAATAAACTTCTATGTGATAGTGTAGGTAATATTATAGAAAAGTGTTTTTAAGTCAAACATATATACATACTTCTAAATTATATAACAATTTCTAAAATACATGCCAACATAAGTACTTTTCGATGTTTGGTATTAAGTACAGTCAATTGAATATTATGAAAAATGTGATATGGTTTCTTTCACCTGACAAAGCCCTGAATAAAAGTAGCATCTGGAAGCGCTAAGGTAAAATTTAACGCCGTTCACGATGAGTTACAGCATATTACTCTCGTAACGATGATGGTTTGGAAAGTTCCCAGGAAAAACTTAATCTACGTATAAATTACTTTTGTTTATAGATATTTCCTATTCATGTAAGAAACCAAACAGAAAAAATAACTTTCCGAGTATGCTACCATTCGAAATAAAACGCACTGAACCAACGCGACAGAAATGTTCTCAAAAGCTGGTCCACCCTTCTTCAGCTATCTCATTTGTCCCGCCAGTCATACAAAATTGATAAGGCACAAAGCTCACAACAGCTTTGCCTTTTCTCATCGTTCCCGACTGGAGACTGGGTCTTCTACCTAGTACTGTAGATAGCAAAACATAGCAATTATATTGCCAACAGCATATTCATTTCAAGAGCTTGGTCTACTATAATGAGTTATTATCCTGTAAGTTTTATGATCTCACTCATATGCAACTCAAAAGAGTAACAAAACATGAATGATAAAATGATAAAAGTTTGTAACAAAAAAATTATAATTTGTTATTTATTATTATGATATTTATTGGTCAGCTTAATTTTAATGAAATGTTACAATATCGCCGAATAAATAATGAAAATGTTGTATTTAGAATTTTTTGCGAAAAGTTGTACAAGGCTATCTACGTATAGCTATTCTTACTTTAGAACTGATAAACTAGAGAAAGCAGCTAGTTAACTGATCCACCACCAACTTATAAGCTATTCTTATGTGACCAAATAGGGAGGTTTGACTGTCACTCTTCTTTTTGTAGCAATCGAACGCGAACCATGAAGTAGGATTCACTATCCGGGCACTCTCACCACTGTCCACGACCAACTCAACAGAGGAAAATAAATAAAATGGCTGTTTTTGTGTAAAATATGAATTATAAAGGATTATCTTCATGTGTATCCATATCCTGTTCAAATATACTTTAATGAGTGGTTTAACGTTGTGAGAAAAGAACCTGTTGTAAAGGGATAACACAACACATAAAATTTAAAAGCTAGTAAGTGAGAGGTTTTCTTCTCACAGAATACAAAATCCTTCCTGTTTGAAAGTAAAGTTATATCACCTTTAAAAGAACGAGAGAAACAATATTAGACACCGATGTATCAGTGTTTTTGCTTTTCTAACACTTCAAGATATGGAACTGTTATGCGCTTGTGTATATTTGTATGAAGATTCTGAAACAAACAAACAAATCAAGTTAGAAGATAAACCAAAATATAAGATATGAAGTTTTTCTTTCTAGTGAGAACGTAAATGACCTTATGATCTCATAGAACTATTGTTATTTTGTTATATTATTCGTGGCGTTACTATGGTGACCGGTATCCTTCTAGCTGGTTGCTTAAGGGTACATTAGTTGAACCAAGTTTTTAATTTGCGACAATATAGGTTTAGTGAGATGCCTGATAGTGAGAACTCCATTGGGGGATAAACTATATCAAGATCAAAAATAACTTTACTGGTTTTTGTGCTTTGTACTATCAATCAGTAAATGATAAGTTTTATAAGTGAATAGCTGACTACATTTAACGTATTTGAATATTTTGAGTATATCGATTATAAAAAAAAATTACCTTGGGTAATACAGGTGAAACAACGTAATTTAAAAGGCCATAAAAGAAGATGACATTTCACAAATATTAAGTGACGGAAGAAAATGAAGTACTAAACACAAAATTTCAACTTATTATTTATGATAAATGAGAATTCAGTTCAAACCAAATTTTACACAATATTTTTTTATGCTACTAAATGAAAGAAAGATAATAACGTTTTTAGCAAATAATGCATGAACAATGAATCTCACAAATGACTTTAAAACAAAAGAAAAACAATTACATATGTTTCAAAACTAACCATATCTATCTATATTTTGTGTTTTTCTGACAAAGTTAATCTTGTTATCCATTTCTTCTGAGTAATTTTAAGTCAAGGAATCTCTATCTCTCTGTGTACCATATCCAAAAGGATGTTGGTGGCCATTGTCTTCCACAGATCTCTCTATGTACCACATCCAAAAGGATGTTGGTGGCCATTGTCTTCCACAGATCTCTCTATGTGCCACATCCAAAAGGATGTTGGTGGCCATGGTTTTCCACAGATCTCTTCTCTTTAAGGCACAAAGAACTTCCAATGTCCACACATTCATCCATTTAGATAGACCCTTGACATAAGTCAACCTTTGTCTTTCACGGTCTCTCCTTCCTTCAATCTCTCCAGTTACGATCAGAACTTCAACCTTTTCTTTCTTCATAACGTGTCCGAAAAACTATTTCTTTTTTATGTTGTTAGTCAGCAACTTCTTTCTGTACCCTGCTTTTGACAAAATATCTTCATTTGAGGTGTGAGTAATCCTTCAATATATGCCTTAAGAACCACAATTCAATTGTTTCAACTCTCCTTTCCATATTTAGCGATATTGTCCAACATTCAGATGCATACGTAAGAATTGGCATAACACAACAGTCCAAAACTCTTAACTTCGTCCCCATAGAAATTTTACCATTTTCAATATCTTTTCATTTTCAGAAATTCGTCTTTTGTCATCCCAATTCTCAGTTTTATTTCATGATCACATTTACCATATGATGTTATCCAGCTTCCCAAGTAATGTACTTGAATTTATTGACCTGCCTTATCGCTTTTTTCCTTATTTACTTTGACAATGCATACAGGAACGATCTTCTATGTAATTACGATGCATTCTATTTTCCTACAGTTAATACTTAAACTCTTCTTCTCACTTTTACTAACAACTGCATCAAAAATATTTTGCTGCTTATCTTTTTGAATCAGCTATTAAAAATGTATCATCAGCATAGTACAAGTTGTTCAAATTCTGTCCGCTAATGATTAGCCCTGGTAAATCCTCAATCTCCCTTAGGATTTTCTCGCTATACAAATTAAACAAGTCAGGTAAAAAGACATAGTTTTACCTCCCGCCTCTCTTAATTTGGAAGAAATCACTTAATTTATTTTATATCTTCACAAATGCAGTTTGGTCCCAATAGAGGTTTCTTAAAATTCTCAAGTCTTTACCATCAATGTCCTATTCTTCTAGCATTTTCTTTAACTCCATATGATTGACTCTATCCAAATGTTTGACGTAATCAATATAAAACAAGAAAAGTTTCTTCTTCATTTCTATTACCCTCTCTGAAAGCATTCATGCAATGAAGATAGCATTTCTTGTATCACGATATTCAATAAAACCACCTTGAACTTTTGCAATATTTGGTCTTATCATTAACACGTTTAATAGGATCTTTGTCACATGGCTCATTAAACTGATAGTTTGATAGTGTTCACATTCGATGGCTCCAGGTCTTTTGGGGAGAGCAGTAAAAATCTGTTTGCTGTGATCCTCAGGTATTTCACCACTTTCACAAATCTCATTGATAGTAGTTGTTAACGTTTCTATACCAAATTCTACAAAAAGGGCATTTGTTCTACTGCAATTTCATCTTGTCCTGTAGCTTTATTGGTTTTATTCTGTCGATAACTGTTCGTACTTTTGACTTAAGAATGCTCAATTCGTAAACGTTCTTCTTATTAGATGGCTATTCATCACGACTGTCGTGGAATAAATTTTCAATATACTCTGTCCATATTTTCAATACTTGTTCTCGTTACATAATTACATCACCATTCTTAGCTTTTATACATCCACCAGCAGTACATCCTCCTTTATCCGTGATGTTTTTGACTTTCCTATACATTGATGTAACATCTTTATCCTTTTATTTTCTATTTCTATAGATCTTTCGTCAGCTATTTTTCCTTTTCTTCAGTGCACATTGATCGAATTATTTTGTTAAGTTTATTATAACCTTCCGTACTACGGCTTTCCATCTTCTTTCTATTTTCCCATGAGTCCAAGGATTTCACCCGCCATTCATTTCTGTCTCTTTTGCCTTAATGTTAATGAAATATCCTCTTTGGCTGTTTCAACTAGTGCTTCTTTACAAATTTCCCATTTTTGGCATATTTTCTTCATCGTTAAGTTCTGGAAAACAGTGTTTAACTGCAACTGCATACCTTTCTTTAATCAGATATTTTATCATTATAACTGTACTATCAAGCTTCTTTGTCGCTTTTGGCTTCTTAAGTTTCCTCAATCCTATCTTGAAGTTGCATACTACAGGGACACGGTCGTTCCCGCAGCCAGCCCCTGGGTAAGTTTTCAATTGCTATACTGCATTCCTGAAACTTCTATTAATAGTTTCTAACATTATCTCCATGACTTTTTCATGTATACCTTCTTCCCAGGTGGTGCTCAAACCATGTGTTTCTATTGACTTGATCCTATTTAACCCACCAATCAATCCAATTCTCTTCAAGTCCATGTGGTCCAACAATATTATCCACTCACTCACAAACAATTTTCGCATTTAGATCTCCCATCATTATGACCACTTCTTGAGGTTTGCATTGACATCGATGAATACAATATACAAATGGATAAATTTATTATTAATTGAAAAATGATTCTCTATTACCATATTATTTTCTATTAATTTGTGCCAGAATGTTGTTTTGCAAAATGCTAGTCTGAAAAACTTATTGGAAGCTAATTTTAACAAATTATAATGATTTATTGAATGATACAAATGTTGATCTACTAATATGACTGATAAGTGTATCAGCCCTACACATGTCCTATTTAGTTTTTGCGACAGCCCATTATAAAGACAATTTTCTTGGTATTCCAAGAAATACTAAAATAAATTAAACAAAATACATCCCTTAACATAAATATAAACTTTTACACGTTAGTTGACTATGTTTTTGCGACGAAACAAGGCCTAAAACACTGAAACCTCAAAATTAAATATTACACTATCTGAAATACAACGCGCACACGACTGACACCTTGAAATATCATTTGAAAACAATGTTCCCTGGTACTGCACTCCTGGACATGGGCAAAAAACGTCCCAAAATTTACACGAAATGAGTTGTGGGAATGAAGTACAAAGTTAATCATAAACTGGAAGCATAGAAACTATTTATGTTTTATGACAAACGAGATAGTGACTTTTGAAAAGCTATTCTAAGAGTAAAAAAAGAGAGTTAGGCATAACCTGTAAAGTAATTGAGAATTAGTTGGAAGCATTGCAGTCTCTGTGTTATAATACAACATACTTTTGTAATTTTGCGCCCAATAATAGCGTATAAGCTAATTATGCGTTCTATACAACTTCCTTCTATGTAAACATGTCATTTTTCCTACAAAATGTTGCCCAATTTACAAAGTATACTGATAACACAAATAGACTGCAACGCTGCTATAAATTCTTCTCTGTTTCCTTACAGATTACGGCTAACTCCCAGTTTACTTTCAGAATAGCTTCGTCAAACCTCAACATCTGGTTTGTCATAAAACAGAAATGGCGTTCTGTATTTCTAATATACGGCCAACTTTGTCCTTCGTTCCCACAAGTCATGTCATTTCATGTATATTTTGTGATATCGTGTCCAGTAGTGCAGTACAATAGAGGTTGTTTTCAAATGTTATTTAAATATGTCTGTTACGTGATTGTTGCGTGTCAGATAGTGTAATATTTAAAATAGAGATTTAAATGTTTCATACCTCTTATGTTGTCGCGAAAACGTAGCCAACGCAGGTACTTAAGTTTATATTTGTGTTAGGAATGGGTTTTGTTGAATTTATTTTAGTATTTCTTGAGATACCGAAGAAAATTGTATGTGTAATGGGCCGTCGCACAAATATGAATAGGGCATGTGTACAGCTGATATACTTATCAGCCCTACTGGTAGAGCAAATACAAATGTATCGTTAAGTGATCCTTTGAAAGGCTAAGTATTGTAAAGTAGTTTTAATTAATTGAGCGTAACTTATGAATTACATACGCAGGTAGTTTTTGTAATCTAGCAAAGAACCTTCACACCTTGAAATCTCTGCTTTTTAAACATCTATCTAATTCATATCAATGAGGTTAATTTGTTGTTTTACATAGAGTTGTATTAATTTTGATTTCTATAATATATTAATATCTATCACTAGCAGTTCAACGTAAAAGGATAATTTATCTAAGTGCTTCATTTTAAATATTTTACTTGAGATATATAAAAAGAATGGTAATGGCTGTTTGAATTTCTAGCTTCTCAAATACATAGTTTATATTACTTTAAACAAGAGAAGAATATTTCACCACAACTAGACAAAAAGTGCAATTACAGAAAACTGTAAAACCCAAACACCTTCGAAAATAGATAGAGAATTCCTTTTGTAAAGAGGTAACAAGTTATTAATTTTTAAGATACTTTATGTCTAACTGAAAAACTTAAACAGTTAAAGTTAACAGGAAAACATTAAGTGTACTATTAACAGGTGTAAAACTAAAACGTGTGACGAGTCTTATATGGATTTATTGAGTTTACTAGTACTACGGAATACCGATATATCTCACAAAGTTGCAGGAAGTACACCTGTTTAATTTAAGAAAGAAACAAACGAAACATACCCATAAAGATCCAGCAGAAAAGCACAAGCTTGAGAGTTTAAGTGATGAAATAACCAGTTCTTAACTGGAACAAGCTTTAGCTTTCGTTTATGTTTATTTGGCTGCTAACTTTTAGCGCGTGATTATTTCGGCTTCGGCTTACTATATATAGTTGACGTTTTATATCCGACAAAACATGATGATTCGAGCTTTCTACAAATAAAATTGAAACTTTTCAAGCGACAGCCCAAGAAGGTAAAGACTACCATGAGTGTGGTTCACGAATCACTAGGTTGTTTTATGAGCGTACCAAACGAGTATTTCCAATTACTTGGCTTCTCGACACACGTGATTATACTAAACCACTAAGAAAGACCAATCATCTGATAGAATAAGGTATGGAATGACCGTCCAGGATCTAGTTTTTATGAATACGTTCACATTGTGTCGGTTATGTGGGATAAAGAATCTAATTATGTAGCTTCGAGCAAAAATCCGCTTGACCAAGCTAAACAACATACTAAATTAATTTCATAGTATTCTCCACATTGTGGAACTACTACAGAACGTAGCGGCTGCAATTTTTTATTTATTTTTTGTAAATTCAAGTATAGGTGGACAGATTAATTCAAACCATAACCCAAAACTCAAGAAAATATTTTCTATCAAATGCTCAATGTTTCAGCCTCTAGTCTTTTTCGGTAGCAGATTATTCGTATAAAGAAACTGCTACGTATGTTTATGTTGCCCCCCCCCCCAAAAAAAAAGAGAGAGTAGAAACTGAAACATTGAGCATATAATATATACATATATATGTTTATTTAGTCAGATTAAAATTTTCAGACTGTCTGATTTTGTAAATACACATTGCCTAGTCATGTATGAAATGAAACAGATAAAAAAGTAACGTTCTGTTTATCTTTCCATTTAAATAAAAACGCCAACAGAAGCATCCTGATTTGTTTGTTCGTTTGAAGTTAAGCACAAAGCTACACAATGGACTATCTGTGCTCTTCGCACTACTGGTATCGAAACCCGGTTTTTAGCGTTGTAAGTCCACAGACAAACCGCTGTGCCATTTTGGGCGAAGCATCCTGAAAAGAGATGTGTAAGAGGGAAGATAAATAATTATATTATAATACACATGCAACGTATGGAGTGATTTAAAAACAAGTTGTATTTTGAATACAATTCGGTAAATTACTTTCTGTTCTGTTTCTGTTCAGCAATGTTTAATGATTTTTGTCTAGTTCCTAATTTTTGAGACAGCTCTTTTAACAACAACATATACTAGTAATTTTCTAAATGATCAAATATCACCATACAATGTACAATAGTATTTGTTTTCGAGTACAACAATAATAACATAATGTGTAGTTTGACATCAGATATCTCGGGAAAAAATATCATTAAACAGCGTTTGTTGGCCATTATAGAATGTACATTATAAACGTATTTTAAAGTAATATTGTTACTTAGCATACAAGCCGACAGAAATTGAAATATAAGTTATAAGGAAATATGGCCCAGTTACACAAATTTCACAATCTCTCTTAAGTTTCACATTTATTTTCGAGGCTCTTTTGTTTCTTATCTCAACCATGATTTCTGTATTTAAATTGGTGTGGTTGTTGTTAAGCGCAAAGTTACACAATGGTTTACCTGTGCTTTGCCAACCACGGTTATATAGAAACCCGATTTTTAGTGTCGTAAGGCTGTAGATTTATTGCTGAGCCACTGATGGGGGGGGGGGGAGCTTTTAATTAAATAAACCGTATTTTTAGTAACGTTTCGGGAGAAATAACATCT
Source organism: Limulus polyphemus (assembly GCF_000517525.1). Taxonomy (NCBI): domain Eukaryota; kingdom Metazoa; phylum Arthropoda; class Merostomata; order Xiphosura; family Limulidae; genus Limulus; species Limulus polyphemus. The sequence goes on from NW_013665613.1 coordinate 1,702,556, forward strand.
ACATGAATCATTTACAGTGAAAGTAAAGCTTTTATATATTTTTATTAATTATGTTTCTGCTAAGAATAAATACGAAGTGTTACCCATGCTTTATAATTAAATTTTGTTTTTACATAAAAAAAAGTATACTGTGATGATGAAATCCAACTTTTATTCTATATCATTATAAGAATGGTTCGGCTTATTCAATCATTTATTGCATGTACACAGATTATCTTCTTTTGTAGGACCTCTAGCTAATATCGGGCTGGACAAAACTTCCTCATGATGACAGCCTGAACTCGATGTGGCATAACTTACACAAGGTGCTTGAAATCCATTTATCAAATAGTGTACCTGAAAATGGTTAAAAAACATATCGTTTAAAATATTAAGAATTATCCTTAATGTATCCAAATTTACTTTATGGAACTGTCTGTTTGTTACTTTTTATAACAAAGCCACATTGGGCTATCTGCTGTGGGGAATCGAATCCCGCACTTTTAGCGTTGTGAATTCGTAAACTTACCGATGTTCAACCGGGGGACTATACGGAACTGAGATCCACTGATTGTACACACTAAGGAAGATCACTAAAGTCATTGCCCCAGTGGCACAGCGGTATGTCTGCGGACTTACACCGCTAGAAACCGGGTTTCGATACCTGTGGTGGGCAGAGCACGGATAGCCCATTGTGTAGCTTTGTGCTTAAGTACAAACTAAAGTCACTGATATAATCTGTAAACCAACTAGAGTTATACAAAACTGTTCATGTCTACCCGAGTTTAAATACAACTTATTTAGAAGACATAAGCATTGGCAAGCAAGTTTTGAATGTTAAAAGTTTCTCTAAATGATACAACTAGTCCAAACTCAAACACGAAAACGTTATTCACACAGTTAAACTTCCTCCAGGAGCTGCCTGCGCTGTCGATTAAATATCTCGAGCTTTTTTTTTCACAGTCTTACTTTATCATCAGTACATTTAGAAATGTATCCATCTATTAATATAAAATTTTGACTTTACAAAACTCAAAAGGTTGTCTAATTTCATAAAATGTCTTAAACGCTATCCTTATAAACAACAGAGACGATAAGCAGTTTTAGAGAAATGTCTATCTTGGCATACGATTTAAAAGGAAAACCCAGCAACAAACAATTGAGTCGATGTTGTGTACAATGATAAAAAATAGCCTTAAAATATGTCTCGACGTTTTCAAAATATATTTACGTAGTTGATTACCGGTCCGTTCTGTCTTGTATAGTATGCCTTAACTATTTTGTTGAATAACTATTCTGGTTCTGTCTTGGATAGTATGCCTTAACTATTTTGTTGAATAACTATTCTGTAAAACCATTTTTTTCATGGGATGCATAATGTTGGAAGAATAATTATTTTTCTTTATCACATAATGCTTGAATTTAAAATGTATCCCATATATAAGCAGCTATACTCCAAAGCGCACCTTTTGATCCCTTTCATTTTTGATAAATGCCAAAAAGATTTGATCTTTGTTGTTATATTTAATTCATTTGTGCTTACGTTGTGATTTCAAAATGCTTGAACAAGAATTTTAGCATTGGTACTGAAATTTATCCAGCTCTGGCTCTCTTCGCCCTCTGGAGCTGAGTATAATAACTGGGGTATAAGTGTTCTTCACAAATGCGCTATACCTATTAAACCATACTGGTGCGGTAGCTATCTAATATCAAGGAAAACTTTCTGTCTGTCTGTAAGCGCATCTCCTCGTAAACTACCAGACCAAACTTGTCATGCTAAGTTAGTAGTTCAAAAGCAAATCAAATACTTATCTAACTCTCCCATATATTTAAATAATTTGGAATATTTTGTAGAACAATGCCTATATCGTTACTGCAGTAGCTATTGTAAATAGTTTAGTTTGAACCAAACTTACACCCCAACAAAATTCTACCAGTAAAAGATTGTAAATAAAGTTTTCAGTATTTTGACTTGTTTACCACAGTAACCAAAACATACAGTAATGACGTATCCAGCTACAATGCAGAGCATAAAAATATTACTGTTGTCTAAGTTTACCGCTCTTTTCTGAGTTACACCATTTAACTTCCGGTTTATACTAAGGTTAGAATAAACACTTAATCCTGAATTAGAGAAGTATTTCATAATGACAATAATATTAAGATATTTCTTATTTCTTGGTGTAGAATATAGTTTTCCACGAAAGCAAAATTCGAGATTATCATTAATTATAATGCATTAAATATACCAAATGCAGATAGTGGATATTTGAACCACATCTCTACTGTGAAATGGGCTGATTTGAACAAGTGACGTCACTGCTTTATCATTTCTGCCAAGTTTCTCTACTCGACTGCTACACCTCCTAATTTCCGATCCACTTCCCCTGTCTTACAACATTTGTTTTGTATATTGAACGTTACTGAAAATTCTTGCAGGGATTTTGCTCATTTTTTAGCAAATTTGTTCGCGTTTTTTGCGTTTTCAAGAGATAAAAGAGAAAGGAGTGCAGTCTCCTTAAAACAACCTGCAAAACTTTTAAGGTAAGACATTTAAAGTGTATCACGAAATCTTCAAAAAGTAAGTCCATTATGGAGTGAGAAATCACAGGATCTGTCGAGCTTCCACCAAGGGTTGAGCTGTACATGCAATTTGCCTCTAAAAAAATTAGTCAAATTACATATCTACATTAATTTTTTTATTTGTTTTTATCATTATGGTTTGTTAGAAATATTTTGCCTAGAGAACTAACTGTTACATTTTTTTATATATATTTCATAGTTTATACTTTTAAGGTTTCCTGGAAGGCGATGAGGACACTTGACTCACAATCTGCGGGTCGCGGGTTCGAATCCAATCATCAAACATGTTCGCCATTTCAGCCATGAGGGCGTTATAATGTGTCGGCCAATTCCGTTATTCAATGAAAGTAGCCCAAGAGTTGGCAGTGAGTGGCGTTAACAAATTGCTTTCCCACTCGTCTATCACTTCTAAATTAGGGACAGCTAGCATAGATAGCCCTGGAGTATCTTTGCACAAAATTCAACAACACAAGTAAACAAGGCGATAAAGCAATTCAAACCCTTTTCCAGTGTATGTTTTTCTAACGTGAATATACTTGTATATATTACATAGTTAGAAAGTATTCCTCACAAATCTAGATTATAACCTATAACAATTCGTGTTATGGGAAACCCTTGGAATGAGCACACATTGAAAATAAGAACATTTATATATTCGTAACACATAACATGTAAAACATTATAAGCATATATAAGATTAGTTAACGAATAAGTAGAGAGTTCTTTAACGTTACACGTCACTTCTAAAATAATTCGTTTCTTAAGTTTCATTTTTCGTTCAGACTACTTAAATAACAATTATCATCTCTCAATTTCACCAATTAATCAACATCTTGATCTCCTTTTACTTTCTATATATATATATTTCATGCCAAATTTAGTAAATCAATTATTAAAAACTGTGATAACGTGAAAAATGGTGATTCACTGTGAGGCTTACACATAACCCTGACTATAGTATTTCTGTAGAATATAATAGAGGATTCCATGAAATTCAGTTGATGATTGGTAGTTGTTCTATAAATATAAATTGAAAAATAAGATTTGGACCTCGAATTTTCAGTGTATTTGTTTGTAGTTAAGCACAACGCTACACAGTGTGTTATTTGTGCTGTGCCCATCACGGTTTTTAGCTGGAGGGCTCGAACTCTTAGAGGTGATACATTTCATAACAAGCCAGTATCAAAAAAATAAATTTAATATCATTAACCCCATACGGTGATGTTTATTGGAGATACTAATGTTTTAATGTTTGCAGCCTGTGTCATGTAAAAGCGAAGAAGAAAACGAAAGTGTAACAACAACAACAAAAAATAACAGTAAAAATTAAAAGTTAAGTTCAATATTTATTCCAACGCATTCCAAAAAATTATTTTAATCATCAAGATTAATAATAAGTTGTTACAGTACATTAAATATTTTGTTAAAATTGAATAATTTCTTAGGACAATCGTGGCTTCCTCATGAGGATTTCTTACAATTAATGTCACTTGATAGATTCAGTGCTTACCTACATTATCAGAGGCGATATTAGACGACTGAGTTTGTTTCGAAAAATACGCAGTATTTAGAAGAAAAAGGTATTTGTAAAAAGCTTAATGAGGTTATTTAACCAAAAAAATTTACATATATATATATATATTGAGTATACTGAATTGATATTAAAGACAGTGAAGTGATATCTTAATTGCTTGTTTATAATGGGCATTTGAAGAACTTAAGGTTAAAAACATAAAACAATAAGTTATATTAGAATCCAAAAAATTATCATTAATGTAATGAACCTTGCTGTTGAGTCATATTAATGAAATTAATAGTTTCTATTAACTAAATTTTTTTTATCATTTGGTTTAATCTCTATTTGCAAGGGAAATCGGCTAGAGTATCGAAATGTAATAGATAGAGATAGTTTTGCTTGTAAACTTATATGAGCAATACTAAAAGAAGCATAAGATTAAGACCTATATTTTTATTTTGTAAGAGCGTACAACTTTGTACTTGCAAAAAATACCCCCAGTGGCACAGCAGTTTGTCTGCGGACTTACACCGCTAGAAACCTGGTTTCGATACTTGTGGTTGGCAGAGCCCATTGTGTAGCTTTGTGCTTAACTACAAACAAACAAACAGAACTTGCATTTACGAGTTTCTAAAATTATTCTTGAAATCATTAGCCCCCTCCAGTGGCTATAACGAGTCATATCCTTTTATTTGGACCACTAGTGGATCAACCTAAGTCTACAGTCTTACGACGCTAGAAATCGAGTTTCGATACACTTGGAGGGCAAAGCGCAGATAGCCAATTGTGTAGCTTTGTGTTTGAGAACAAAAAAGGAAACACAGAAGTCATTCTCAATTCAGTTCAGGAAAAAGAATGTTTACCTTATGAAAACTCGCGTTATTGGGTTTTTGTTTGTGATTAATTTTTTTGAATCTCTTGGGATTTCTTAGTCTCCTAAGGAAACTTGATTAGTTCAATTCTAAAATTGATTGATGGGACTCTTTGATCCAAATGGTTCTGTTTCAGGGTAACAACATAATATAGTTTTTATAATATTAATGGGAATATAATGTCCCATTTTTATTTTACAGAAGAAAAAACAATAAAATATATACACCTATATAATAGATCTGAAAGGAAAACTCATGACTAAATGTATGTTAAGAAAAGTTTGGATACAAATGATAATTAAATGTTATTCCATTATTTTTAACCAGTAAAATTAAATAGAAATATAAGTTATAGTTTTTAAAGCCGGTATATGAAGGATGAAACATCAAAAACGTAGAGTAACGGTTTGAAACATGCACAAAACTTAGATTAAAACAAAAGTCGAGAATTTTTGTATGCTTTGTCGTTAACCATCAACAACTCTTAATACTTATGTTTATGTATTTGTTTTGAGATTTGGATACAAGTAGACACTAAATTTACATTTTCTGTGTTAAGATATTTTCCTCCAAGTACTTATATAATCACATTTGAACTATTAATATTAAAAGTATTTCATTTATCACGGACATGGTTTCTCTAGTAAAGGCATCAACAGTTCCGATAGTTTCAAGTATTGTTTGTATGTTTGTTATGAATTTCGCGCAAAGCTATACGATAGCTATTTGCGTTAGCCATCCTTACTTTAGCAGTGTAAGACTAGAGGGAAGGCAGCTAGTCATCACCACCCACCGCCAACTTTGAGGCTACTCTTTTACCAACGAATAGTGGGATTGACATTATAACGCCCCCACGGCGGAAAGGGCGAGCATGTTTGGTGTGACGGGGATTCGAACCCTCGACCCACAGATTGCGAGTCGAGCATCCTAACCACCTGGCCAAGCCAAACTGTTGCAAGTATGAATCATAATATTTAACTTCTTGTCTTATAAAACTGCTTACAAGCAACACAAATTTCAGAATCGTAATCATATATTGCGCAGATTGTTTTTTACAAATATGTCTCTGTTATAAATCGGATTATATTTCTATTGAATTTCTTTCCATAAATTTGCCCCCCCCCCTCCATCGGCTTATAACGTCAAAAATTGGGCTTCGATATCCGCGGTGGGAAAAGCACAGATAGCCTATTGTTTAGTTATGCACTCAACCACAAAGAAAACATCTATTCAAATTATCGAATAAAATTCGTTTTTTTTTCATGTGTGTATTATTAGATATACATAATTGTAGGTAACTTTACAGCTAATAAGAATATTGAAATTATACTCTGGAGTTCACATTGAATTAAGACAAACTAGGCAAGAGATTGTAAAGATCGTGTGTAGAAATATACTCTTATTCTTCTTTCAATATGAAATGTGTTGTAATTTCCCCGAAACTAGTCTGAAGGTTTAACTAATCGCACCACTATACAGTAGTGTGTTGTGTGTCAGTCAGTCAGTAAACATTCAAATGACATCATATAACATTACAATTTGTACTATCGTGACGCCAGTAAAACGTACGCATGCCATGAATCACGAGAAGAATTATGCACCCTGTAGGCTACAACATAGCATGACACATGAACGTCAAAAGCAAGATATGTAAATATTTATTGCTCTTAATGTTGGTTTTATTTACTCATGAAACAGAATACTTTCGGGAACTCTGCGGAAGAACATGTAGTCATTACATGCTTTTGATATGTGTTTCTCAATTATTAGGAAATGATATCTTTACTTAGCGAAAAAAGCAGGTATGAAATGTAAGAAATATTCATGTCCGCTATCATAAAATGAATTTGTCATACATATTTCTCCAAAGTTATAAAGGTCTTAACAAATAAATAAGAAGCTACTGCAAGATGTGTCGGATTTATAATTCCATATTTATTTTAATATCGATGTTTGTTTTAAATTTGATTTATATTTAGAAATGTACATAAATTATATTATTAAATATGCATTGAGAAACTCCCGCCTATTTTCTAAAGTTGTAGAAGATTCTCGAGTGTAAGAATCAACAATATATGTGTGTATGTAAACGCCAGTGGAGCTTTGTATTGTTAAATAGAACCAACGCGACGCGCTAAAAACAGTATCTGTTATTGGGTTGCTATAGTTGGTGTGCTATAAACTTCGTAAGTTATAACTGAGATTATTTATTTATTTGTATTAAAATAATAAGAAACTGCGTGTATCAATCTTGTTGGCAAATATCATAAATTGGAGATATATCGGCATATATTTAACCATTAAGTCTAATGTGCAATTTAACTCAGTTTCAGACGATTCGAAATTGTAATACGCAACAAAGAGAATACAAAACACGTTACCATGAAATTGCCATCTTTCAGGTAATGGCTATTCGCGCTCAAAGTATCCTGGAGAAAAAACACAAAAGAACATGCAGGCTTTAACAAACTTTCTTCCAAGCAATTTCTAGTGTCTTATTCTTACCCGTAAACAGTAAAAGTTAGATCAGATTTAAGCTGTGCTCTGAGAACGTAATAAACTTGGAATTAACAAAGTGTTCTGTCTGTTTATAAAAGTAATTTCATTATTTTTGTATTGGTTCAGTAAAAACGCAAATAGAAACGAAGACTAAGTTAATAACACACCATATATTAGTCGCAAATTTTCACAGCAGATTCAAACACTAAACAGAGCAAAGCATATAATTGAAATTTTCAACCTGAACTTTATCGTATGTCTATACAGCCAGGTGAGAGACAGTATATATGATCAATCCGTCCTTAATTTTGAACTACTGACTAGAGAGAAGGCAGACAGCCAACAGCACCTGAAGCTGCAATGGTTCTGTCCAGTTCTTCGAACAGAATAACGGATTGCCACTTTTATAACGCGCCCACAGCTGAAGGTCTCGCACCTTGGACCGTTCGTTGCACAGCACAACATGCTAACCATTAGGCCACACTAATCCCACTAACTTTGATAATGAAAGACGTTAATCGGTCTCCTAGTTCTGCGATTATTATTGTCCTGTCAAGTTAATGTTTTATTTCTTCTTTAACTTTAATCTAGAAGGATATCAGCTATGCTCAATACTTCCATTCTCTCGGTCCTAGAATTATTGGATTAAGGAAATGTTTTTCTTTTGGAAAACTTTTAACTATATTACTTAGGAGATCACCAAGAATGAGCACCATTTTATTTGTCTGTTTCCTTTAAACGCATATTTCCTATCAACAATATGAACACAGCAGCTGCTCCAAAACTTTTAACCTAAACCATGTTTCGACTTTGTTTTGAAAATCTAAAGTGCATATAACTTTAGTTGTTTTGCCTGTCGAAATTAAAGAACTAGCTAAAATTCAACTCCTCTGTAGAATATAGCTGTCTGAAACTAAAAGTTTATGTCAAAAGAAACGTATGTTTCAGAATATTTACATTAGTTCTGCCTTTCAAAATATCAAAAAAAAAAGATATCTATAGTGTATATTATAGGATTTTATGAGTTACTACTACAAAAGCTCGTCAAAAATGACGGGAAACCATTGTTGAACGATTAACGAAAATTATAGAATTCAACGAAAACGAATTTGTCTGTACCTCCAAAATGCATCTACTCATATTTTACGAGTCTCAAAGAAATTCTTTAATCACCATATTTTTAATAAAAACTACGCAGAAAAATCTACTTGATCTTGAAACATAAAGAAAAATAATTTTTACTACTAAATATCTTTGTCTTTTGTCCAGTCGAAAGAGTTGAAAATTTGTGTCCGAATGTCCGCACTATAATTTTTTACTTCCTGACCTAGAATATACTGAAAAGGCTCAAGAGTGGTATCTTTCTTTGTACACACGATAGCATTTCATAATTCATGTGTTAAAATAATATTTATTAATTAACATTTATTCACCACTTAAAACTTTTTAAACACTAAATTTATAACGTTAGCAATAGTAGGCCTATTTGTAGTCTAATTTAAAAATTAGGGCTAATACATAAACGTAACGTAAAACTTAACTGAAACACTACTTAGTATAATTTATTTTGCTTTTGGCAACAATTCAGTGACATAAAACTTCTGAATTAAACTATCTTGCTGTTATATCACCGAAGCTATCAAAAAATAAAGAATAAAAAAACAAAACCTTTTAAGAAATCAACATGAATATTGAGTATTCAACATAAACACCATAGTTTGCCTAATAACAATCAGATGATAGTTTTATTGCTAAGCTACGATGTATATTGTTGAGCATTACCAAAAAAGGGAGCATGAAAACATTTTCGACAGAGTGACAAAGAGAATAAGCCTTTTATCGTTAGTAATAGGAGATCAACTTTGCTGGCTGAGATTGTAGGCTAATACAAAACCGGTAGGCTAACGTTTACTAATTATATATATATATATATATTTATACATATTTACCGGAAATTATTAACTAAAAATGCCTTACTACTATGTTACAACGTGATTGTCTTATCTCTAAATATCATAAGTTTTACCAAATATCAATTATTGATTAAACCCGCGTTTTTTAAAACTACAGCAGTGTGTAATTCTAGTATAAGTCATCATCATATCTTATCTAGCAAACGAAAAAATGATAATATGACATATAATGATACTGGAATTAAGGGAACATCTAACTAAATATCGGAAATCAACATCTTATATCTCCAGGACTATGGTGATATTAAATCAAACAATTCTTCCCATACAGGAGATCCATGATAGTCATAAACGTTTACGTTTCGGTCTGAGAGAATGTTCAAAGGGCTAGGCCCTGTAAATCTTTTATTCAGGCGAACATGCATGTTTTCAGAAAGTAGCAACAATCTTCAAAATATAGTAAGAGAAATGAAATTTTGTGTTTGTTTGTTGATTAGCACAAAGCTACACGATGGATTATCTGTGCTGTGTCCACTACGGGTGTCAAAAGTATCAAAACCCGGTTTATAGCGTTATAAGTCTTCAGACTGACCCCTTGTGAATTTTGTGAAAATTCAATAAAACATAAGAGGTTGTGAAAATGTCCATGACAGGAAAGAGTGGAGTGCAATGAAAATCATTTTATTTATTTCTATCCAAGTGTGAATCGTTTCCATGTATTTTCGATTTATTTGCTCAATAACGCTAAGAAGATCACATATTCAATGTCTACAGTCCTATGACAACGCATTCTAAATAGAATGTAACATGTTCTTTCTGCATGACAACTTAGAGCACAGCAGAAAATCAATTCGAAGAGTTTTGCTCTTCTGTCGTTTTGTGTGTAGATGCTGTAAATAAAACTAAAAAAAAAAGAGTTTCAAACAAGATACATATTATTCACTATAAAGAGAACTGGAGAACACAAAGATAACAGTTTTACAAATTCTTTTAACAACTTGTAAATAACACTTGAAAATCTTTGATTCTTTTCATACGTTAGAAACATATACACATTGTAGAATTTAATTTATGATATATTCAAGCTTAGAATACGGTATAACATCATTTAATACAATTGATGTTTATATATGCTGCCTAAAAGTAATATTAGAATAATGATTGTAAATGAAAAATATTATATGTTTTTTTGTTTTTTAAAGTTAAGCACAAAGCTATAGAATGGACTATCTGTGCTCTGCCCACCACGGGTATCGAAACCCACATTCTAGCGTTGATTGTGATATGTAAGAAAGACTAAGGAAGATTTTGATGTATACAAATAGTTCAACAGCAATGAAATCAACCATCCTGTAAATGTAGTTAACAATTTGTGAAACTAAGAATATTAAAAGTGATTTTTTAGAGACTAGAGAAGAGTTATAAACGATATCCCAATATGAATCTATTTTGTTGCTTCTGTAAGTTCTGTTAGATGTTATATTCGCTAAATAGAATTATTTCAGTTAGCCAATATTTCATATTCAAATCTCCATTCTAAAGAAGTAAATGTACTGACGAAAGTAGAAATCCTGTAAGGTGAGTCAAATCCCTATTTGAATTTCTCTAACAGGATTTGTTCTGAAGTTTTGCAGTTTTATTCCTCCCTAAATGCTCAACCTCCCAGATATAGGCGATAATGATAATCGGAAGTAAAAAAAAAATTTGGCTAGTATGTTTAGTAACAGAGATATACCAGTTTATAATATGTCCAAGAAACTGGGGACAATTTTATTATTATTATTATGTAGAGCAAAGAATAGCTATTTTTTAGTTAACAAAGCTTATTTAATTATCTTTCGTAGCATATACATTTACAGGATTCACACATATATTCAGTACTGAAGCGTAATGTTTACTTTGGTATTTGATAGTCGCCTTCATTTTTAATATAAAATACCTTTCATGGCGTTTTTATACTGATAGCAAATCTAAACATTTTCAGACAAGGCAAGTTCATTAACTACTTGGGTGGCCAGGTTCTAAAGGAACTTAAGTAAATGACCCAGTGTTTCTTAAGGCAAAATAGGTGCAGCCACAAATCATCACACGATGAAAGAAGCAAGCTACACAGCTTTACTTGAACAGTTGGTCATGGAAAAATTTATTACTACGGGTAACATAATCCATTCTAATGAAGTTGGCTGAGAAAGTTTATAATAAATTATGAATAGTATTCTGAAATATGCACTTTAGCTGGCCATGATATGTTGTTTTTGTGGTGTATAATTAAAACGGTTGTGTACGAACCAAAACATACCTTATGCACTACATTTCATATCCTATGCGTTAATATTGAGAAACTGTCTAATGAATATCGAAAGGCAATGCTAAAAAAAATGATGTAATCTTTGATATAGATAACTTAACGTGTACAAGACCACCCAATTCCCACAACATATAATACGTAAATAAATAGAATATGATGTATTAAAAACCAAAATAAATATTTATTGTTATTGTATGTTTACCATGAGTGAGTAATAAAGGATCCGAGATTAAATCACCACATAATATAATTAATTTGATGGAAAAAACTGAAATGCGTTATGTTTATGCAGTTCTCAGTGTAAGTTCTTGACAGCAAATGAATATTTTAATATGTTCTTTTATAGCTGATAGAAGACTTGAGCGTTTAAAACACACGACTGGATAAATACCTATTGTTAAGAGAGAGAGTTAATCTGAGGAAACATTATTCATAAGGAGGAACAAACAAATATTCAAGATAGATTAAAATAAATGCATTTAAAGATGCTAAATCGAAAATAATTGACTAATTGTTCTAAAATCAGCTGGCTCTATTAAAAAATAATTACAAAGTACATGTCTAAATTTTTATTTTTAGTTTCAGTTTTCATTTACTCGTTGTAAACTGCTATGTATACCAGGTCTGAAAGAATATAGCAGATTTTACCTATTAATGATAAGTCAAAACTTTCAGAAAGTTAATATTAACCTGGATAACATGTTAGAAATACATATGAAAATAGCAAACGACGAAGGACAAGTTCACACAATACTTTCTTTTTGTATCATGAACATTTTCTTACTGAAAAAGTGTGTGTGTGTAAAAAATGATCATTATTTTAATAAACTATTTTAGTTTGTTGAGCACCGCTTTTCTGAAATAATGTTGGTTAAAACCAGCAACATGATTATATATTTACATACGCCTTTGCAATTTGAACTTGCAAATGGAAACTAGCATAAATATGTAGATTCAGTCTACTAAAAACCTGTAAACAATTACAAAAACTTCCACTGGATTAAAAAAAACTGTTAGAATTAAAGTTAAAAGACTGTGATGAGGGCCATTTCAAAGAAAGGTTTACTATTTTTTAAATTCTAATTATTTTAAGTATAGATTATTGTATTTACTTTTTCATGTTCATGCAATCACCACGAGCAAAGACTGAATAACTGAAAATTACTTTCTGAGCTTCTTATCGTCTGTCATTTTCCTACCATATAAAGATGTTGTTCAAACACTTTGTCATTGTATAAAATTCATTGATGTATATATCGACTTATATTAACAGCTTATAACACAACAATGATTTCCTTATGAAAAACGGACTAATGATATGATGCGTTAGATAATTGCTTGAGCTCAATAAATGCAGATATATAATCGTATCACGACTTAGATATGCAAGACAGATGGCTAGGTCAAGAGTTTTTGTGGCTTTCAAAAGAGCATGATGTTCACGCATGTGAAAAACATCTATTATTAGAACCTATTAACAGTGGTAGTCAAAAGTGAAATAAGACTACCTACCAACCAACTACTGGGAAAAACTAAAGTCACAACTGTTGGTCACTGTTCGAGTTAAAGAAAACTGGACGTGATTGTATAGTACAACAGACGTCAGACTGACCCATTTAACCAATAATTGTTTTTCAACAGGAGAGATGAATCGATTATTTTCTACCATACCATGTGGAGAACACTGCAGAAACTATCGGGAAAATACGCCTTCAGTGATGCCTAGAGTGCAAACTATGGATAATTGTAATAATCGTTGTGATATTAGACCTAGCCACCTATATTTCATATCTTAGATAAAATCAGGCATATTTCTAGACTTTATTTTGCCAGCAGAAGTGTATTTCGGACTTTATCTACACTTGAACTTTGAGTCTGTAACTTCTAGCTAGGTTCTGCCAAGATCAGACTGATTCTTTATTCACACGTACTTGCTTAAGCGTTGGCCCCAATGAGTGTCATCGGTGATAAACATCGATCGTATCTTAGTGGTGTCCATTATACATTATATGGTGTACATCATATATTTTCTTCATTTTTCTGAATATGGTTTTCGTCAAAGGCAATCACTTAGAGATACAGTATACTTACTCCACCTTTTGGACACTTATTGAACAATATCTCCTGCTCATCATCAATAGTACATGTGGCACATCATTAATGTGTCTAGATGCCGCATGTATCGGCGGTGAGTACTTTCCGTTCATACTCGCTTTACCGTAAAAAATCTGCCTACAACGAACACAAATACTTGATATAAATTCAAATAAATCTCTAACAAACTGGTGGATTTTAGTTTGTGTGTTTGTTTTAAACGCAAAGTTACGCAAGGGGTTATCTGTGCTCTATCAACCTTGGGGAATCCAGCCTCGGATGTTATCGTTGAAATATCATGGATTATAGAACTGTCTTAATCGTCTACAGTATGAACATATCTATGCCCAAAGGAGGTTGGATGTTTCAAGAGATTGCAATATGATCGTATAGTGACACACCTAATTATTATTCCTTTTTACGAAAATGCTGTTTTTCTAAAATCCACTAATTTCTTTGTTTCAAAAACCCCGTTTTTTAACACCTGCAACAAAGTAGGGCAAATTTTGTTCTTCTGTTAAGACCCTTTATTTTACGTTTTTGAAAATATTGCTTTCTACTTTTGAACGAATAAAAAAACTGGTGCTCGTAATGCTTGATTTTCTCTATGACTGAAACATTCATGAACAAGTTGCAACACCTCAGACTCTAAAGATCGTAAGAGACCACCATATAGAGCAAGGGATCACTAACCAAACAGTTGAATTTATCACATGAATGATCATTAGATGCTTGATTAGCGTAAGTGGAAGACTAACATTATTTTATAACAAACGTCTTATGTGCAATGCATAATGGAGAGAGAAATCATGCATATTTGATGTAGACACTTTTTAAGCGTTATACAAGGCATTTAATATCAAAGCGCATTTATGCAATATAAATAACAAAGTGTCAAAATTTCAAATTATATAGAGGGTAAAAGGTTGAAACTTGTGCACATATGCATTTTACATTTTAATGACTGTAGTACTATTCCATAAATTACAGAATATAATTAAAACTGTTAAATCCACATTTAAAACTCCTGCCTTAATGTTTTTGAAGGTTCTGTTTTATTCATTGCAGTTGAGTATGAGAACTGCTAAAACTACTAGATATTGTAGGCAGAATTTTAAATTTACTTGTGTTTTCAGTGCAAAACTACACAATAGATTATCTTCGCGCTGTCCATCATGGGGAATCAAACCACAGACTTTAGCGTTGTAAATCCGTAAACTTATCGCTGATCCACTGGGGAGCTTTTTAGAATTTTCGTGCAAAGCTACACTTAGAAGACCAATGAAATAATTTAACAATGAAAATGAACCAATCGTCGTAATAAAAATGAAATTAAAAGCTAATAAATATATTTATGACAGTAATATACTTCAGCAACTAAGAAATGTGTTTTATGATAGTAATATATTTCAGAAAATGACTTTTATCTTTAACTAAAATATCCAGAAAAGGAGTTTGAACTTTAGGTTGCTATTTTATGGTGATAAAGTACCAAACCTTTCACATAAATTCTAATATTACCATAATTAAGTAAAATTATTTTATTGTTTTCTATAATAATCCATCATATACAGAAAGTTAAAGGTAAACAGTTAATTATTAATTAAAATTCATGCCGGAAACAATAGGTCTGGATAATTCGATAATCAAACAATGTACTAAAAAACATGTTGGACTGACTAGGTAACCCAACAAGGTGTTGTGAGCATTTAATCTGGATAACTAGGCAACCAAACAAAGTTCTGCATATAAACCCACTGGATAATTGATTAGGTAATCGAACAAGGCAACTAAATAATGCATCAAAACGTCAGCTATCTGACATCCACGTTCATTTTCTAATATTACCATTTTCTAATTTTATGTACCTCTTTATGATATACTTTCTCCACTGTTCTAAATTCATTGTTTTTAGATTGAATAAGTGTTGTTATTGTGAATAAATTGTTTTTCTTATTGAAACCTGATTGTAACGGCATGTTCATAAAACTGTTTCAATCTTACGTTTTGGGACGACTAGTTTAATCAGATATGCTTAGTATTTTAGAATTGCCTGTTACATCTCTTACAAAATTGAGCTCTTTCAACTATCAACAATATTTTTTTTCCATAAATTGTAAATTAATTTCTGATTACAAAATATAGTTCTTAAGTAAAATGGGGAAGTTATATTTTATAAAAAAAGTAGTAATAAAATGGGAATACAGCGACTTACACATTTTGTTAGTGTTCACAGTTCAATTTGTAGTATTCCGTTCCGCTTGGAACCAATGTCATACTGTTATAATCCAGTGTTAAAGTATAATAGTTCATAAGAAACAAGTATTATTTCATTCACTATCTGGCTAATAGTTAAATGAAAGACATATATTATTAAAAGAGAGAAAGGACAATAAAGAAAGAATATAATATTGATAAATTAGGTTTGTTCGTGCTTCACTTCGAATTTCGATTTGAGTTAATTAAGTAGTAGTTACAAAAAACAAACAAATTATTCATTTATTGGGAAGATGTGAGTTACCAGTTACAAGTCTACTAAAACACTTTGTAAACTAGCCTTAGAGATCAATTCTAGCTCTAAACTGTAAAACAAAGAGAGCCAAGGTTGATACATCTGTACACCAGTAGGTGTTTGGGAAAGTAAATAAAATGACTTGGGAGAAAGGTTTTAGAACTAACCGGTTGCCACCAAAATTAGCATCGTATTAATACTTTCATGCCGCAATGAACTAGAAAAACGAAAAAATAGCAATGGAGGCTTTATTTACAGAACATGAAAAATTTCATGCAGTATCTCACACAGGCAAATTTGCTTATTACCCCACCTCAAGGAACCAAAACTAGATAATGAAAAGCAAAACAGTCATGCATGATTATTGTCACACATTACATACCTTATGGCTACATTAAGGCAGAGGTGGATTACTCAAAAAAGTCAAGAATTCTTATTTATAAAAGGTAACAGTTGAACAGAAGCATAAAATGTGTTTATAAGATACTGCAATTTCTTGTTTATCCATTTTCTGCCTTTGACAGGCTGCTTAATTGATTAAAGGCGTTAGTTTATTTTAATTATGATTATTTTACTTCCAACAAGCTTTAATAAGTGAATCTGTGGATATACTAAATATACTAAATAACATGTGTTATCTAGAATATATTGAATATTCAAAATTGTCGTGTTTTTTCGTATTTTGTTTTAAAATACAGTATTTGGAAATTGAATAAAGCTTCTATAACAGCTTTAACATTTTATCTGCTATACAATGGTTTGTTTACGTAAAGCTGCTTGAGGGCTTATCTGCGCTAGCCATCCCTAATTTTAAAGTGATATATCAGAAAAAGGGCAGCAAGTCAGCACCACCTATTGTCAACCCTTAGGCTAACCTTTACTAACGAAACGTGGGATTGACTGCTATATTATAAGGTCCTACAGCTGAAATATTAGGCATATTTGGTGATGGAATTCGAACCCTCGACCCGCAGATTACGAATCGAACTCCCTAACCACCAGAATTGCCAAAGAAAGGAAGGAAAAATAGTAAGAAAACAGTTAATTAGATTGATGGTTTAGTCCAGGGTAATTAAATATTAAACAAATTTCTTTGTATTGCATGAAAAAAATAGATACTCCATGAGAATCAAGTAAAAACTAATCAAGTAGCTTAATACTACTGAGTTTTGTATCTTATATATCCCAATAAAGATGTAATTTGCTAAAGTGAACATACTAAAGTTGCGAATATGTTTAAGTATTAAAAATAATAAAAATGATACGTGATATGCATATATATTCTGAAAATTTTAATGTGGCCACGTACATTAAGTTTAGAAAAAAAGCTAAATTAACAAATTAAATGAAAAAAAAAATATATTTTAGTGACTAAAAAGGATTTGTCATATTTAGTCTTACGTAGTTCCAAAGTCAATAAAGAAGGAAACTATTTCCTTTGCTAAATACACACGCACACACATATATGTATATACATATACATAACTAGCTATTGTCTCTCGTTTATTTTGTATGAAACTATACCTAACGTCAATCGGGAACATTACCTTCACAGCCAAGTTTAAGTTTATGATTGCGAAAGAGAACCCTACGACCCAATGAGACATTTATGATAAGGGCGGGAATATCTCTTTGTACCGCTAACGTAAAATAAATACGGATTTGAGGTTGACGAAGACTTACAAGTCAAACCCTCACAAGTCTTGCAGCCAAACCTTCAAATCATCAGTTGTTCTCATGAAAAAAATGATCGAGGATATTGGTAAAAACAGAGGTTCTATTCAGTCACGTATTTGTAAAGTCTTTTAATGCATCTCCAATGCATTTAAGGGATGTTTTTCCTGAAATATGACTGTTGAAGACAACGCCCATGGACAAAAGTAAACCAAGATAAGATACACTAAAATTTAACTTGTACATCTTACAACGGATATAGAATATAAAAAAGGTAATATTGCGTTTTCAACAACAATAAAAACTGTAATTTATGCAGTTTTTCTCTGTGTAAAAATCCGAAGATAAAACAAGGTTACATCAGCTAGACCGGAAGCTGGTATTTGAATAACCTATTTTCAAGTCCTAATAAATTATTTATCTTTCAATTGTTCACATGTACAACTGTTGCATTGCGCTTTGTTTTCTTTTAGATGGCGACTTTTGTCTGTCTAACGCAAAAACACACTTCACATGAGTTAAAAAAATACACATGTATTTATGTTTTTGAGAGGAAAATAATCACTATAATAATGATCATTATTGTTATATATTTGCTAATTTCACAGTCTTTATCATTGGATAATAACATTGTAAAAAAGTGGCTTCTATTTTATTTGAGAATGATTTCAGCTCTTCATTCTGGTAGCTATGAACGGAAGCACTACTAAAATAGTTGTGTTTTTACTTCAATTGTATTATGTTTCTAACAAACCTGCCGGATGTATGTGGAAGAATAATACAGATGATTCCAGTCACTTATGAGAATTGTCAATAGAAAATTTTCGTATAAAGTTTCAAATGTAATAGTACATGTAGTACTGATGTTATCATTGCGTCAGGCGTTTCACTGGTAACAGGTGCAGTTGTTGACAGTAACAAGGCTTTATGGTTTCATAATTTAGCTTTAGAAACAAATCATTATAAGTCCTCATTTGTGGGCAAAGAAATAATTTCATTTCTCTTGCACAAACCATTATTAAACCTTGAAACATGACTTCAACTCATTAAAATTTTATTACCGTAGTTATAAACAAACTTCAAGTCACTTAGGTCAATTTCACCATAATGTTAATGCTGTTTCCCATATTGTATGCTGCTTCTCAAAGTATAACACCCATACTAATGACAGAGTAATTTATTACTTATCTTTTCAAGTTGCTAGACGTCCCAGCAGGATCCATGTTTGTACACATTTTGTTGTTATGGCAACTGAGTGTGTAGTGAGTTGGAACAAGTCGAGCTGTTTTTGTTGATGCATATACTTACAGAAGCATAAAGGCGGGAAATGAGGCACGTCTGTGCTGAAATAAAATATTATATTGCTACCGTGTGCGAAGATAAGGAGAAGACGTAATTTTTAATATAAATTACTTGATTCACCACACGAAGGCTTACATAATTTCTAAAAATTGAGAAACATATTTTTGTCCCTCGCTCAACATAGGTAGATAAAACAGTATCCAACAGTTATATGGACAAGTACATAGAAATTTATAAAGAGGAAGAAAATATGTCCGTAATTAACAAAAATTTCATTTTCTTGATCCATTGAAATTATTTTCAAAACGATATTTACAAAAGTTAGTCCATTAAGAATGACTACTTTTGATTTCTGATAGAAATGAATAAAAACCCTATAACCCAAGCGGTTTCGAAAGGTGGACCTTTCTTCTTCAGGTGCTAGTTTGCCCCTGAAGAAGAAAGGTCCACCTTTCGAAAGCGCTCGGGTTATAGAGTTTTTATTCATTTCTATCAAAACTTCTTGAACCTACATGTTTTTCTCACATCATGAACACTTTATATTTCTGTTAGGTGTAATATGCTTGTTTTTTAATTATGCACAAAGCTACACAAGGGCTCTGCCCACCACGGGTATCGAAACCCGGTTTCTAGCGTTGTAAGTCTGCAGACATACCGCTGTGCCACTGGGGGGCTAGGTGTAATATACTACGAAACACTATTTCCTTAAACTACACTTTTATAGTTTCTAACAATAACACAAAAACGTTTACAAACTGATATAACAATAAGTTTGTAATTGGTCACATAATGAATATGATTTAAAATAATGCAAGTTGTATTGAAGTATCTGTTTTTTGTTTTTTATTAACGACTGTTATGGGTCGACTTTTCACACCATTATGTTACGATCGTCTTAACACCACGTTTTTTGTAGGTTGTGCTATACTCGCACTTTATTAACTCATACCAAATTTCATCATAATAAATGTCTGTGTATTATTATGTCAATAACAAATAAGAAAATTATGTTTTGTTTCTTACTGGCAGCATTTTACTCTCTTCCTTCGTTTCTCTCGGTTTATTCCTTCGCTCTTATATCTCCTGTTTTTTTTTCTTCTTCTTTAAACGCCTACACCTGTTTTGATTATAGCGTTTCATATTCATAGAGGTTCTTGTAGCTTTCAAATCTGCATGAACTTAGAAAGATGACCACTCTCTCCAATAATTATCTAACCACTTAGTGCTGTCATCGCCTAATCTCTCAGGAACTGAACAAAAGCCAGTCATTTTCTCACCCTTCTCATCCCCAACCGATTCTTACACCGAACTTCATAGCAAAGACATATAAATTTAATGTAAAACAAAATAATAATAAGTTACATGTCATGTATTATTCAAATGTTTAATGTTTTTTGGTTTACTTTTTTAGATCGCAAGTTAATGCAAAAACAGTTGTCTTATTATATATCTATACTAATAAAACAGCCTGTGTGTGAGTTTGTGTGCGTGTCAGTCAGTCAGCGCCATAGCTCCAAGAGGAAAAAATGTAGAGACCTGAAATTGTGCACGCATATTAAGGAAATTCTGAGATTGTACACCTGGGTATTATTTTTTTATCAAAACAATTTTTGGCCAATTGTTTGGCCTATAATTTTGCCATGTAGCCCTTAAGCCATAAAAACTGAGAAGAATATGCTGCCATCTCTCGCTTGGTGCAACAAAATGAATAAGTGTTTAATAATGTATGTTTTTTATAGCAAAGCCACATCGTACTATTTGTTGTGTTTGTTTGTTTGTTTTGAATTTCGCGCAAAGCTATACGAGGG
>NW_013665613.1:1724569-1728005 GCF_000517525.1 Limulus polyphemus
ATCAGACCATATATATATATATATATATCTATATATATATTACTAATATGTGAAATAGAAATTGAATTTTAACTAAGAAATTGCAATCCACTCAGTTATAAATTTGTTTGTTTAGAGCAAATCCACAATGAGCTATCTACATTTCATCAACTTAAAAATGTAGTTCATAGGATAACATTTGTGTTAAAGCGATATGCTTATATCACTTGCATCTCCACAACTACTATATCTGTCCTCTCCTAGCCCGGAGGAAGATCTCTTGTATTAAGGAAAGGTCTAGTCAGGTAACTAATTAAACTAATATTCCAATCCAAGAATACTGATCTAGAAAAATAAATAATTATTTACAAGTCTTAAAACTAAGTGTGACTATATTAAACTAAGCTACTTTTATGAACACGAGAACACTGTTTAAAGATGCTTTGCTTTGCTCATTTGGACCTGCAAAAGTATTCCTATTTCACCCTATGTAACTAATCGATAAAGATGTGTTGATTACGTTGAGAATAAATATATTCTTTACTTCCTACACCCGCGTCCATTTTTCTTGAGGAACTTAGCAGAAAACAATTTGCTAAAACCTATACCGTTGCAGACGTATTCATATGGACACGACCTAAATACACTCATAGATTATATATTAAACATGAAACAATTTTTAGTTGAAATTAGTTCTTCATTCTTTATTTTTATTTTTTCATATTTATTTTTCTTAATTAGCATAGCACACAGTAATAATTGGGCAACTGCAAAAATACATTTAATTATGGTTGTGTTTTGATAACTTATGTTCTGTTATTTGACAGCTATTAAGCAGAATAAACTAGTTTCAGACTTAGTTTTAAGTAACGTTATACCTTAACTTTATAGATTAATTTCAACATTTCTCTTTCTGTTTTTTTCAGAATCATTTAATAAACTCGATTAATTAAAAAGGGAAAAATTGAATGATAAGAAATTAGTTGAGAAGTAGTGTTAAAAATAACTTGATTTTTAACCACATCATTTATTGATGAAAAATATAAATTATATTTATTAACATAGGCTATTGTTCTTTTTTTAGATTATTATTCCAAATGTTACGTGACTCTTCTTCTAACATGTGCTGTTTAATCATGGACTTCAGATGTTTTATTTGTCCACATACGACAAAAATAATTAATTATATAATGGGAAATTAAATGCATATTTAAGAAAATTCTATGATTACACTTCCAGTATAATTCAGTCACTGATGATTACTTCTAACATAGTTCTATATCATATTAAAGTTTTATATAATGAATAAATGCATTTTCAACTTCTTACTAATATGCTATATTGCTATCAAATATAACGCTGTTATATATATATATATATATAAATTTAATCATTAAAAGTATGTTTTCGAAGAGCATATATCTCGTTACCGAACGTGTTCACTACTCCAGCCTTGGAGACGTTGTACTATTACAGTCAATCCCATTTTTCGTTGGTAAAAGATTTAAAGGTGGGAGATGTTGACTAGCTACATTCCCTCTACTCTATCACTTCTAAACTAGGGATGGCTAGCGCAGATAGCCCTCGAGTGAGTTTTCGCGAAATTCAACAAATAATCGAATAGTATAATATGTTTTATATATGAAATGTATATGCATTTTTTAAAATTATTATCACAATATACTAAGGTAAAAAATACTATAAACGTTATTTCGTTCCAATCGTACACAGGACAAACTTATAAGCATTAAAAGTACATCTTGTGTCTGGCGTGATATAATCTTTTTAATGACATTATAATTCTTCATTCAAATTAAACGTTCTGTTGAACTTTGGGTGTAATATATGTATGTATATATATATACAAACCTAGCAAGAACGGTATTAATGAATGCTTTATGGGCATTTTATGTTTCAAACGCCTTTTACCGAAGAAGTTAGGAAATTTGCATTTTCTCTTTTAACTATATTTATAATTAAAAACTCCTAGAGATTAGAACATCAGTTATTTATGAGAGACTGTTATTTCCACACTTCCTCCACTCAAGCATTGACAAAACCAATGATTCATGACGATGTCATTACAATATGATCTAGGTGATTCAGCTTATGTAAGGTTGTGATTTATCTAAGAAGTATTTAGTTTTTCTAGCTCATACCTGTTATTGAAAAATTATCATGTAATGACCTGTAGCAAATAGCTCTGAGCATTTTCTCGAACTTAATTAGACGCTCAATGTTTCACTTTGCAGCTTCTTTAGGAGCATTCACTAAAACAAACTGAAACTGACAGTACAAAGCTTCAAATATGTCTTCTATACACCAATATGCATACAGAAATTAAATAATTCTTTTGAATTGTCTAAAATATGATTCCGATCGAAAGATCGAGGTTCGAACCCGCGATGTACAGCCGAATACGCTTCGCACTTTCAGTTGTTGACGTGAAAGAAGCGTCAGTTAATAATAGTATAATGAAAGGTACTCTTCCTCTAATCAGCAATTCCAAATTAAGGACTCTATGCCTAAATTCAAGGGTTCTTGACATGGCCAGTAGCCATATGTCGCATAAAGTACCGCTCGGGCTGGAATTAAATTTTAAAAATACTACACAACAGGTTGAAGAAATAGTTAGAGATATACCAAAATCGGTATGCTTATCATAATCAGGGCAATATCTGTGGTCGATTTTAACCAAATCAGGTATTACTTTGAAATTTGTGATAATGATAGACCAATTTTTATACAAAGACAATGCCTGCGCCCTATATATCTGTACATTGTAACTGGTATGGTATTTGTACGTATTGATGGGTGCCCGCAGGAAGGGGTAAGGGGATCACTTGACCCTTGGATTTTCAAAAAGAAAAAATTACTAGATACGTAAAATTCTTCTTCTATGTTATTAGAAAAATCATAAAGTATTTGTAATTACAGGGGTATTTACCCCCCTTTTTTCTGCGGGTGCCCTTGCACGTATTGTCTACATCTAGTTGTGAATTTCACGCTTTTTAGAAAAGAATAAGTTAGCAGTTTAATTGGCGTTAAATATTGTAGTAAATATATCACAACGCTTGTCTCAAGAGGAATTGCAAAGAGTTTAATTTCCTTTTTATAGAAATATTTGTTCTTAGAAGTTAACTGTTTTTTATTTTGGGAGATAGCAAGTTCAATTTTGTTATGCTTATGGTTGTGTTTATCGTACATATATCTCCTTCTATCATTTAGTTTATCTATGAACTCACGTTAACTCACCTTCTACATAATCATATGCATTTTGAGTAAATATACGTGGTATGATGAAACTGACACCAACTTCCCTAGAGGTGACGTACAGATATTAATGTAGCAGAGGAGTATGTAAATTTATGATCACAATGAAGTTGTACTCTCGTGACCTACTCTGTGAATAAATACTCCGCCAGAGGCTACATACACTAAGAGAGAGAGAGAGAGA
>NW_013665613.1:1728973-1745261 GCF_000517525.1 Limulus polyphemus
TAACCACCTGGCCATGCCGGGCCCTATCTGTTGTGTCCACCGAGGGAAATCGAACTCCTGATTTTAGAGTAAATCCGTAGACTTACCGCTCTCTCTCATCGGGGGATGTGTTTAATAACAACAAGCTTTAAATAAAATACGTATAAAAGTGTTAGAATTCATATTATCAGCGGAAATGATTATATTTAAATGTTTGTTCGTTTATATTTCTGATTTTCAAATTGATAAAAACTTTTTTTTAAGAAAAAAACAAATTTGAAATAAAGTTAAATTTGTTTTTTTCGCTGCACGGATAATAACGACTTTTATTTTAAAATATTTCAAAAGAAATTGAAGGAGGTCAGAAATATGCAAACCTTTCTTCAATAATTTTACAAAAATCGTTTCTGAACGAGCGTTGCGGCTGTGAGTTTCAACAGAAAGTGAGTGGAGAGGAAACGCCCACTCAGGAGGAGTATCACAAAAGATCAGCGGTATTTTTCCATCATGCTTAACTAGCCCCTAATAAATGTTGTTTAAGACTCATAACGTAGGTAAATTAATATGTAGAATTATACACAAACTTTTATCTACTTTAAAAGACTTTTATTTGCGTGCTTTCGGCCCTCTTACCGGGACCTTCATCGGGCATCAATGTACTAAGCTATAAATATTCGTTTAATTTTACATTGAAACAACATAGATAGTGTGTTTGTCTAAGTTTCTAAATATTGTCTTTGATTTTAAATTATAAAATATGTTGAGTAGTTTGGCTAGATGAAAGAGTGATTGATTATACAAATTAAATAGAGGGCTGAACAATAATTTAAGTTGTTTTATACAACGTTTTTTTTTTAAACCTGCTGTTATAAAACTGTTATTGTGGAATGGATGGTTTACATTTAAATAAGATAGGGGCTGGCTTGTTTGCTAGGACTATTAATTCAGTTGTAAGGGAAGTTTTAAACTAGGACTAGACAGTGGTGAGGGCCAGGATAAACTAAATGGAAAAATAATAAGAGGCAGAGAAACGTTTAGCATAGGAAATGAGTATAGAAGTAGTTATAAGGGTAGGCATAATTGCTACTATTGTAATGCTAGGAGTATAAGAAATGGACGACTTTAGAGCACTGGTAGGAATGGAGGATATTGATATAATGGGAATAACTTAAGCATGGTTAAACGTAGATGATTTTGATTACAGAAATTTCTTTAAAATACAGGGTTATATGGTATTTAATAGGAATAGAATGCTAAAGAGGGGAGGAGTGGCTTTATATGTAAAATGTGGGTTACATCCTCTTGAAGTTGGGGATATCAAATATGATAGCAAGGAGATTGAATCCATTTGGGTTTCTGTTAGTGGATATAAAGGGAAAAGGCTTTTAGTGGGAATTTGAAATTAGTGAAAAACTTTACAATGAGATTTAGATTTCAGCTGTTAATGTAGTCATAATTATGGGTGATTTCAATTTCAGGCATATAGATTGGAAATGCTAGAGTCAAGTGAGGAGAAAGTTTTTCGGAAACTGTTCAAAATAGCTTTCTTCACCAATTAGTCAAGGAATCTACTAGAAACAATGCTATTTTCAATTTATTGTTAACTTCAAATATAAGAATGATCGAAAGGATGGAAATTGGGTGCAAGTGATCATTGCTCCATTAGGTTCAATGTTTTGCTGTATATGTGGATAAGGAATAATGATATTTTGCTAAAAAAATTAAAAACAAATTTTGAAGGAATGCGACAAGAATTATTTGTTAATTGGGCAGCTAAGTTATTTGGAGACAATGATCAGATGTTGAAAATTTTTAAGGATAAATTTTTAAATATTCAAGGTAAACATATTCCTTATAGAAAGAAAAGGGAAACTGCAATAAAAAAACCCACAAAGAGTATAAGAGATAAAATTAAAGAAAAGCATCATACATTTAAAAAATTCAAATTCACTAGTATGACAGAAGATTTAGAAAATTATAGAAGATCAAGAAAGTTGGTGAAAAGGGAAATTAGGACATCAAAAAGGATGTATGAGAAAAGTTTGGCTCATATTATGAGATGGCTAGGTTATTAAATTTTGCTTTTTCTTCTGTTTTTACTTACTAAGATTTAAGTAGTATTCCACATCTTGAACAGTTGATAATATGGAAACAAGAACGAATTAAATGACTGCATTAATTCTGAGCTGGTTAAGAAAAATATTGGGAAGTTTAAAAAACGATAAGACTCCTGGGCCAGATAATATTTCCCCTAGGGTTTTGAAGAAGGTTAAAGATTGGATATGTGAGCCACTTACTACTATGTTTTGTCACTCTTTGAATATGAAATATATTGAACAGTTGGAAAGGGTTCAGAGAAGGGTTACTAGAATGGTGATCGAGATGAAGGGGTTGTCATACGAGAAGAGGAAATATCTCAAATTGTAAGTGGAACTGATAGTGTTGATACATCATCTTTTTTCATACTTAACAGTGAGAATAGTAGGACTAGGGGACACAAGTATAAATTTTGGCAGGGTAGGAGTCATCTTCAGCTAAGACAGTTATATTTTTCTAATAGGATGGTTTGCGTTTGGAAAAGGTTGCCTTCGGATGTTGTGGAAGCAATAAATTTAAGTGAGTTTGAGAGAAAGCTTGATAAGTATATGAATGATAAAGGCCGGCTTGAAAGTTGTTTTTTAAATTTATTCATTAAAATTTTAGTTTAGTTTAGGGGATGGAACAGCCGAGATGGACCAATATGTCCCATGTTGTCCCAAAACGTTACGTTCTGTTAAAAAGAAAACACGCATAAAAGTGTTTGAATTCATATTATTGGGGGAAATGATTATATTTAAATTTGGTCGTACTAATTTCATATTCATCGAATGCTTGAAAACAAAATGTCTTTCTTTTTAGTGTTAGTACTTTTATGCATTTGACATGTATTGTTACATGAAAAGAAATTTTGATTTTTTCTATTTAAAAATAGCTAAACATCGGCCGTCTGTTCAGGTAATACTCGTGTAAAGCAGGGTAAGGACGGCTAGTACATATATATTTCAGCCAATAGTTTGTTTGTTTTTTCCTTTCAACGTTTGAATATGTATAAAATTACTTCTTTTTAAAGTATCGGCTTCGTAGCTTTCACATATTATCACTTTGCTATATTGCTATATTGATGTGTTGCACATTAAAATAACGGAAAATTGTTTACAATTGGTTTCTTACTAAGACCTAGAAACCAGGTTTCGATATCCGTGGTGGGCAGAGCACAGATAGCCTTTTGTGTAGCTTTGTTCTTAACAACAACAACTTACTAAGACTTATCACCAAATATTTATGGAAGTTCATTCATGATTTACATTATAATATTACCAATATAATTCATAAACAGAGGAAAACAGGTAATACAAAATATGTAAAAATAAATGATAATGATTGTTTGTAATTAAGCACAAAGCTACACAATGGGCTATCTGTGCTATGCCCACCATGGGTATCGAAACTCTGATTCTAGCGTTGTAAGTCCGCAGACATACCGCTGTGCCACTGGGGGCAAATTATAATGAATAGGTTATAATAATAAATAACACATGCAAAAATAAATGCCCAGGAGTTCCCTAACTTCTGTTTTAAGCTCGTTGGAATCTTAAGAATATATTTCGTTTTAATTTTGGGGTTAAAAATAATAAAATGATATACCTTGTTTCTGCGATTTACTTTTTCATTACCACTCAGTTTGGCGCTGCATTGATCAACCCCTGATATGGATGAAGCTGTTTATTGAAAGATACTTTAATTACACAAGAACTGAAGGAAAACATTGTTAAGTGAATACAGCTATTATACTGAAAATATCTTTCATTCTGTTTGTACCTTTTAACTTTTCATTTACAAAACTGTCCTAAGATTAGTAGTTAATATTTTCTTAGATTTTATATTAGCTTATAACAACTAATTCAGTTATATATATATATATAGAGCATACGTCAGAGTTTTTCATTACTTCTCGGACGAATGCATTACAAAATATTCGTAGCTTACATGTTTGACTCCCTTATTTGAATTTATAAACTGAAGCTGTAAGATAACTCTTTGATTAAAAAGTCATCTATTTAAATGTCTTTAATAATACTGGTTAACTAATTTGAGGTTTTCCTTTGTTTCTTTATTGAAAAAAGTATATTTTTATAAAATCAACATACAGGTTACAGTGAAAGTATCCACTTTTACGTCGCACATATGGTTTTTGTGAAATGAGCTAAAAACTTAAAGCACAACATTTATATTTAATTTTAACGAGTCAATAAAGAGTCTCCATTTATGTGAGTTATGTTCCAGACCTAGAGCCGTCATCATTACAGTAACATAAGTTTCATTCATAAGGCAAAATAAAAACAGGCTTTTTGGGAGATTTGTGAAGACAATAATTTAAGTGTCCTTGGCAAGCAAATTTCATTCCTACTGTCTAGACCGCAAAAGTTCTGCTTGACGTTTAGAAAGATTTAAATTTCCGACGAGATCATTTAGTTCAGGTTGGTTGATTAGATGTGGTTCAGTGGACATAGCTTCCAAAACTTCTTCATCTGACTCTGTTGACATAGCCATGGACTCATTCATAGAAAATACGTCTTCTAAGATCCAGCTTTCCGGGAGCTTCGGTATGATAATATCCTCGTTATGAGCTGCTGGCCTCATTGTAAGTGGAATATTTGGGTATTTAATGTTTTTTTGTTCTTAGGAAAAAAAAGCAGAAACATTAGTTGTGCAAAGTTAGCAACCTGTGAGATGGTCCTTTTGTTCCCTCCAAACCAGAGGAATTGCAAAGGGCATTGGCTTGCGATTACCATTCAACCAAGCCCTGAGATTAACTGCACAAGCTGTACAACAAATGTGCGGAGCCTAGACTTTATCTTGATCTTTAACTTTACAAGAGATGTAAACTTAATATTCCTTTTTTATTAGAGGAGACGTTTTTCTTTTCTGAGACTTAGGAATAAATTCTCCACATACGTAACAAAAACAATTAGGTGCATGGACGACACATCCACGAGACATGATGCAAGTTAAGTTTGAAATTTTTTTATTTCTTTTAGAATACTAACATATTAGAATCAAACCTTTAGTATTAAATAGTAGAAAAATACCTGCAAATTCTATATTAAAATACTTAAAATGGTTGAAAGATAGAATCAGTTAAATACTGTCACGTATTTTGTGCGTAGGGCCTGTTACCAGATTTGAAAAAAACACATTGATTCAATGATATTTCTCAAAATTGAACCGATATACACTGCTCTTAATAGAGTCGGCACTAAACTAAGCTTCAATACTATAACTCCTAATAACTGGGCACTCTTTTAAATTCCACTGTTGAATAGTCTACAACACTTTAAATCACTTATTTAAATCGCTCCGATTGCCTATTTCACTCACAGCTCACATTTTGAACTGTACTCTACAGCAAGGGTTTCTTTATATAATCTCAAATACATTCCAGCAATTTTCAGAACCAGCAACAATAGAACGTATAGAGGAATCTAGAATGTTCCACAAATTTACAGGAAATATAAGAAAATGTTACACACATGGTTTGTTTCAAATAGCTTTCAGCAGTTTTCTATCTTTCTTAGAAACCTGAAGTGATATAAAAAAATTCCAAGGACATTTTCGTTATCAATTCGCTGAAATCTACGAAGATCACATATTTTTTGTTAAAGAAACAAAACTTTTGTTGACCAGCATAATTTGTGAGGCTACTAATATGAAAATTTACATAAGTACTAAAATGGAACACATAAAATAAAAATATATTTTGTATTTCTTTTGCAAATTCATTTTATTTAAGACTGTTTGATGAATTAAATGGAATATATTATTTTAATTTTAAAGGACTAAATGATAGGCAATTTTGTTTCAACTACGTGACTAAAATACCCAAACTTGTTTTACGTAGTCGTTTAACGTCGATGAAAACAGACAACAAGATCATTTAATATGGTGGGACTCGTGATCTAACTTTTATTCGAGATTACAGTGAATAACGCACCCGATAACAACATCATTTCAAAACCCCAAAAGTTTTATAAATCATCAACTAATGTCTGCATTCATGGTAATAGCAGATGACATGAAACATTATTCTAGGTACATTAAGCTTAAAGTTTGTAGAACTTCTTGGATGAAAAACTCTGCGACTATGTCATGAAGGAATGTTTAAGCCATTCGCGCGAAACGCATGGCCCTGACAAAAGAAATATGATATTCTATACTTTTATGTGGCTAGCTGCATTGGATGGTTGAATGAGTTTTCACATAATCAAAATTTCTACAGTGAAGTACATATTATACAATATAAAAATTATATATGAATGCTTTTATTTTTTTAACGAATATACAGCAAGAAAGAAATAGTTACAAAATAACGTAAATAAATGGCTATGGCTTGTCATACTTTGTAATACAGTATACATAAAATTGTTTGTATTTTATGCAAATGCAAGCACAATTTTAAGTATTCGTAGTTTATTTGTGCTTGCATTACTTCATGTATTTTGCACGTGGGTTGAGGTAACGTGGTATTCTGCGTTTATCATATAAAAGCTGCTAAACACAGAAAAAATAGAAATCTGGTCACCAACTGAAAGTGGTTATAAGGTGACGAAAAAAAAACATTTTACACACGTATTACACAATTTACTCTGCAGGCAAATTGACATGTGTATTATTTAACGAGTCACTGCTAAAAACCGTCATTTTAAAGGCACATCTTTTTTAGGCTTATTAAATGTGACTAAATTACAAAGGAAGGAAAATTAATATTTCGACATCTGCAGTCACTTTATGAAATTGCATCACCTTCACTGCACCTAAAGAATTTTCCCACCATAAAAAATGTTATTGTAATGTTTGTGTGTGTGTTCAATGTTAACTTTCTGTCAAAATTTGTTTACAAATGTCAATAATATGAAGTCGTAAGTTTCTTCGTCTAAAGTGTCATTATATGTTTGAAAAAAATGCAGACCTTGGCAGTTAAGAACTCGAAAAAAAAAAGTCGAATTAATATTGATTATAGCAGTGATTATCCATCGTACCCTGGTGGGACTACGTTAAGTTTACGGACTCACAACGCAAAATTACGGGGTTCTATTCATCGCGGTGGACACACCAGATAGCCCAATGTGGTTTGCTCTAAAACAAATAAATAAATTATTACCCATTACAGCGTGAAACTGACACTTATTTACTTTCACATATACATCAAAAGCCACTAGGTCCAGATGAAAGTCATTTGCCTTCGTATCGTGGCCTACATGATTATTTTTTCTTTATAACGATTTTAGCTAATCATGTTTAATTAGTGGAAACAAAAACTAAACATTAATGTTTAACGATATCATAGTAAGTTATACAATATTATATGTATTTAGTGACTCCATGTCATCATCAAGATAGAAATTATGTCTAACTATTAACCAAATAAATTGTAAAATAAAAAAGTGAGAATAGCTTGCAATTCTTGAAACTATAACTGTATTAAACAAAAAGCGGATAAATATCTCAAGCATCAAGTGAGCTTTAAGTAAAAAAAGATTAATTCAGAAACAAGGCGACGATTGCAAACTCGAGAACATTCTGTCAATCTAGATGAATCATCCCAGTATTGTTTATTGTGTTTTCAATTGTACTAACATTGTTTTAGTTTTAAAGCTTCATCAAACACAGCCACAAATAGAATGCTAACATAGTTATATTAAGTTTAGTTTGAAGTTTGCGCAAAGTTACACGAGGGTTATCTGCACTAGCCGTCCCTAATTTAGCAGTGAAGGACTAGAGGCAACTGGCCATCACCACCCACCACCAACTCTTGAGCTACTCTTTTACCAACGAATAGTAGGATTCACCGTCACATTTTAACGCTCTCACGGCTAAAAGCGCGAGCATGTTTGATGGGAGGAGGATTGAAGCCCGTGACCCTCAGATTGCGAATTGAGTGCCCTAACCACCTGGCTAAGATATTTTTTTCAAAAACTTCATGAGAGAGAAAAATGTGATAAACTTTTCGGCTAGATAGACTGTATTAAGACCAATAAAAAATGTTCGACCCAATGTTGACCACATATTACTGCCATATATAGATTCCTTAATCATAATTTCTGTACTTTCAGAAAAAGTTGATTTCGAAGTTATCTTGTTTTAGATGACGCTCTATCTAAATTCCTTCATTATGTTTGAAAGAAATGTTGTTTCTTTACGTTATTTTGTTGTTAAATTTTCCCCACAAGTATGGAATAGGTCCGCTAACAACAGTAGAGGCGAACAGTAAATTTATTGAGTCATCTGAATCCGAAAACTTGACTGAATAAGATGTAACTAAAGTGAAAACAATCCTTATTAATCGCACAAAAATAGTGTGCGTACTTGTGTAGATGGTCATTATCTCTGGCTCTGTATTATAATAGTGTGTAGAACTGCAGTAGCTAAAAAACAAAAGACAAAATGCACCCTTCTAGTTGAAAAACAAAGTAAAAAGTTCCCGAAAAGGGTGGGCCAAAATGACACTGTTTATAAAGGTGTTATGGTTTGTAATAAATTTTCGTTTTCTGTCTCTCACAATAACGTGACTACGTGGAGGATCTCTCTATCATAACAGTGCCACACTTATGACGTACAAAGATCGCCAACAGAAGGACTTTACTACATTCCTACAAGCAGAGGTGAGCAGTAGGGAGGGATTCGATCCGATAAACGGAGAAAGAGAGACAAGTGCAAGAGGTCACACCAATACTAAAAAACTCCAACTATTCTCGACCAAGTGTTTTCGTGCCACAAACGGCATAGAAACTAATCACTCGAAAATTTCAAACATTTATATGTCACTAAAGGTTCTGAGAAAGTACATGATGCACTCGTCTATCACAAATGTAATATGCTGAGAAAACAGGCTGAAGTTGTTGAATTTCATACTTGATTCATAGATATCGCCCCTGAAATGTCAATCAACAGACGGGTTAATATAAATCTTAGGCCTTGTGTCGTAATGTTAACAAACTAAAATCATCGACT
Source organism: Limulus polyphemus (assembly GCF_000517525.1). Taxonomy (NCBI): domain Eukaryota; kingdom Metazoa; phylum Arthropoda; class Merostomata; order Xiphosura; family Limulidae; genus Limulus; species Limulus polyphemus. The sequence goes on from NW_013665613.1 coordinate 1,738,001, forward strand.
TAATCTTTTGACTTATCACATTAAAAGCATCTTACAGCTTTGAAAGTGTCGAAAACACTGTAACTTACAACTTGGACAATTCATTTACTTTTTACAATCTTCTAATCTTAATTTCAGGAAATTATCTGAAATCCTAAGAAGAAGATTGCTGATACAACGAGTAAAAATCATGGCAAAAATTAGATTTATTTAACTCTTCTGAGAAAAACTGAGTTAACAGTCAATGCTGATGAAACTAACATAGTTCTGATAAGTACACAAACGTTTTTGTTTTGTTTTTTTGTCAGCAGGGTCATTATAAATAGCAAAATTACTTTTATACAGTTAAACAGCAAACATAAGAAAATTAATAGTTTTTTTCTGGTGCATCACTTTATCATTATTTTTCTGCGCCATGCATATTATTTATTAACAATCCTGTGCGTTCTCTGTTATTTGGCTAATTTTATTTTGTGCACAAGAATGATTTTGTTCGTTTGTTGATAAGCATAAAGTTATACAGTAGGCTATCTGTACTGTGCCCATTGCGAGTATCGAAACCCGATTTTTAGCGTTATAAGCCCTCAGATTTGCCGAGTCCCCCGGTGACACAGAGGTATGTCTGCGGAATTACACCGCTAGAAACCGGGTTTCGATCTTCGTGGTGGGCAGAGCACAGATAGCCCATTGTCTTGCTTTGTGTTTAACTACAAACAGACTTGCCGATGAGTAATCTGGAAACAACAAGAAAGATAAAAATAACGTTCTAATAATGGCCAAAACTACAAGTTATTGTTCAGAAATATATGTTATTAATAATATTTTCTAATTTTGAATTTGGCCTTGCATAATCTCGTCTACAGAGCACTTGACACGCAACCGTTGAGTCGCGAGTTCGAATCCCATCACCGAACATGTTCATCCTTTCAGCCATGGAGGCATTATAAGGTGACAGTCAATCTCACTATTCGATTAAAGTAGCCCAGAAGTTAGCGGTTGGTGGAATTGACTAACAGCTTGCCCTCTAGTCTATCACTCCTTAATTATGGACGGCTAGTGCAGATAGTCATCGAGTAGCTTTGCGCGAAATTCAGGAAAAAACAAACAAAAAATTTTGAATTTTAATATATTGTTTGAAGCGGTTAAATTATAGAACAAAATAAAATAAACTACCCAAGAAGTTAGATAACTAGAATATTTATAGAATAACTATTTTGTATGACTGTTAAACTTATTGATTAAAACCTAACATAATTACCAACTAGAACTATACGACTCCGCGGAGCGTTACTGGGATTACACTGGAAATACTAGGTGAATTGTGTAACTTACCTATTACTGCAGCTCATCACAATAGTTTTTTAATCCGTGAATGTCATACTTTATTTTGCTTATTATTTGATCGTAATTCATCATAATCTTATTCATTTTCACAAGTCTTTTAAGCCTATTTTAAATATGTAGGCTAATGTTTACATGAAGCAAATCCGTCTCCTACAAGTATGTTTTACCAATGGTTCATATTTATTTCTATTATTGTATTTGCATATGTACGTATATATATCATATACCTTTAAGATATAAGCTCCTCTGCACTATTTGATTAATTTCCTAATGCCCAGAAGGTATTTTTAAATATTACCCTGTATGTCATGATTTATATGAAAATAATTTAAGATTATGAAATTTTAGTACAGTAAGACTTTTAACTTTATTCTAATTACATAAATTTATCCTTGACGTTTTTAGTTTAGATTACATTATAATAACCTAATCTAATAACAATAAATGTGCAGATCTTAAGTTTAAACAAAAATGTGCAAAACATATTCTTGCAATCATTACTTAAAGCAGAATAAACATTAAGAGACAAAGCTTATATCGTAGACGTTATCTTCCTGTTACAAATATTTGAAACTTCACTCAATGCAAACCAAAACATTTTAGCAAATTAAATGTTTTCTGATGGTAGATTAGTATGATTGTAATCGATTTAACAAATTATAAATACAATCGAACAACATAATTTTGTCAAGAGGCTTGCAGTATTCTTATCGAGATGTAAATTAGATAAGAAACTTACTTGTAAACATTTTTAATTATAATATTTTTATTATCAAAAGTACCTTCTACAACTAAAATTTTAAGATATCCAATAATCTGTCTATCTAAGACATATTTTCAGACAAGTAATATTATAGTCGAAAAGAAACTGAACACAAAAGGCAAACAAATAAACAAGGATGGAAAGAATAAGAGTAAAATTTGACTTAATAAAGAGGAAATTGATAAACAGAACCACGCATTCTCGATCACATGTAACCTCTCTACTCACAACCCTCGTATACGCAAGAGAGAAAAAACAACCACAGAAGTAAATGCTCAAGACTTCAATTTACTACATTTCAAACAATAATTTATTCTGAAGTTAATTACGAAAAGGTCACAGAACAAAATTATAAAGGAAACAGTTCATTACAATCAGATTAATAGGTGGGTAGGGGAGATAAGTAAAACTTTTCACCTCAAGCGTGCTTTCCAGTCCCTATAATGGTCACCTATCTCCACGGACAGTAAATGGACTTTAATGTTTTTCAGAAGTGCATTACTGACCGCTTCAAGCAAGTAACTTAGGAACGTCGCACCTACCTAGCTACCTCCAGTTTTGACCGTTTTCGTTGGTCTGTTGAGCTTTGAAGAGTAGCTAAGTCGCTAATGGGCATTTCATGAGAGACAGTAGTGTCGTCAATCTTCAGCTAAGTCACATATTGGGGAGGAGGTCTGGACAGAATGATTCTGCAAATTTTACTTTGTTGTAAATGATGCTAACAGTAAGTCAGACTATTTAATAGTAGTAATGCGAATCATTTCTGTTCAAGGTGTCAGAGAATAAGGTTGATGATTTTAAGTTCATATACTGTAGTTTTTCACGGTTGTACTCAAAGTTTTGTTAAATGACTGAAGGAGTTTCACACGTAGAGTTATTTACGGTTTCTGTATAGTTAACCCAGGACCCATTGAAGAACCCTTTACAAATAATCTACCCGTAAATATAGTTAGTTGTGTATTGTTTTCGAAATCTTCAACTCTTTCATCTTGTTTGGAGATATTTCATCTCTTCACATATTGTTCTGCCACTTCGTTATCACAACACTCACTTTTCAATTATAACTTACTTATCTCGCAAATCATATGGTTCTTCAAGTTTTTGCAGTAGTAACTTACATCCTCTACCACCAAATACTCGATGGTAAGCTCTTGAAATGAAGATTTTATTTCAAAATCTAACATTATTATCAAACAAGCAATTAAAAGAAATTCGTTAATTATTTGAAATAAAGATTGTAATTATTTTGATAAAATAAAAATATTTCTGAATGATCCAATTATCACTATAGAAAGAATAATTTATAAATATATTTCCTAAAATCAAATTAAATCAAATTCGTAGCAGGAATTTAGGTTTAAAAATCTTTCAAGCCGCAAAAAAAAATTTTTGGGGCTGAAAGACAAATCCAGGGTGGTGAAAATTTTGCTTCTCTTCACCTCGAGCGGTGAAAAGATTATTGCTAAACGAATTTTGATAGAGCCACTGGGCTTAGTTTGATTTTAACACGTAGAGTAGATTGTTGAAAGAAACATTTTTAAGTCATAACAAGTTTATCTATACTACATACAACACAAATTATCTCAACCAGAAGTATTATACGATGTATCTGAAACGTGTAAACAGAATTATCCAGTTTGATATAACGTAACTATGTATTAGAGTTTTTTTAACGAATTATAAATTTTGAATATGCTTTTTAAATTCAGGAAAAGGGTTAAGATTTATTATAAATATTTATTATGTTAGAACGAGTATTCAATCTTTTTGGTATAAATGAAATATCATTTTTAAAACAGAAGATTCAAGACCAGTGTTTTAATAGTTACGTGAAGTGAATAGTTATTGTTACTACAAATAAGATTTTGATAGGTAATGGTTGTACAAAACGTCACCTAACAAAATTCTCGATTGGAACACAAGAAATATGTTAATTACACAACAACGTACGTTAGGAGAATGTGAAAACCGTACCACTAAACAAGGGCGGTACTAGCCCTTTGGGGCTCTTAGCAGGAATATTCTTGGATCCCTCATCCACCCACTGAAAACACTAACTGCAATATTTTCACAAACCAGAAATACACAAATACAACGTATACAAACATGCTAGCTAAAAAAAGTCATTTTCTACTCACACACTAACACCACTACGCTGGTATCTTTCTCAAATTATGCACACTGTGTGTGAATTGCACCTAGCAACCAATCAGCGCCGTCGCTCCACCGAGTGCCTGACTGAGAATTGTCTTGCTGCTTGCAACTTTAAAAAACATAAGTAAGTTACTGACTGATATTTTTTGGGTTGCTTTCACTGAAAACTGTTTTTTGTTGTTGTTTTTTTCAAATGAGTGCAATACTAAAACAAGTAAGACTCAAACTTCTGGTTAAAAAATATCTGTGAATCGGGGTCTTCTTTAGCTGCTTGGGGCCATAAGTGATTGTTTAGTCTGCTTATGCGTAGCGTCGCAACTACCTCTAGAAACCAGTTGAAGTTATCGTCAGGTCTTACAGTGAATGGAATATGAGAATGAGATTTTTTTTTTTCGTAATAGACAACTAATTAAACAGTGAGATAAGTATGATTTAATAACAGTAATAAAACACACGCAGTCATTGATTTTCAGTGATATTTTCAAAGCGAAAATTAAACTGCTCTATTTATACATTTGTACTTCTAAAGCAGCGGTTCCCAACCTTTTCATCACCAAGGACCCACATGTTTTTTGAAAGATTCCATCTACTCAACAAACTGTTTTTCTTACTAATAATTAACTTGTTTTTCTATTTTTCACTATGAAATAAAAGACATATATAACTGAGTGTGCAATTAAAAGAACAGCAGAATTAAAAAATCTTACTTGTTTAATGTGATGGTATTATCTTCGTGGACCCCTAGGGGTCCGGGGACCACAGGTTGGGAATCACTGTTCTAAGGGAAAGACGAAATCATTCATAGTCAAAATCCAGGATTACTTTAAAGTTAAAAATAAACTTAAATTTTACTAAACTTTTACTAATCCTTTTTTAAAGGTACTGAACATAGTGACTTAGCCTCACTGTTTCTCTTGAGGAAATTGTGGACTAGATTTTCAATATTATATTTTGTGGAGTTCTGATACAGATACTATTACATTGAAAAAAAAGCACTGACAAGAATTAAAAAATAGTTTCAAGTTAGGTTTCTGAGAAATGTAAAAGCCTATATAGTCTATTTATTGTTTGAAGTTAAGCACAAAGCTACACGATGGTCTATCTGTGCTCTGCCCACCACGGGTATCGAAACTCGTTTTTTAGCGTTGTGAGGCCACAGACATACCACTGTGCCACTGGAAGGCATATAGTCTGTATAAAAACAAAGAAACGTGGCAAGAGTACAGACTTACAAATAAGCCTAAAACAATAAGAAAGTCAATTGATTACTTATTCCCTGAAAAACAAAAAATAAAAAATAGACAATTGCGAGTTCGCAATCTTCTTGTCAAGTGAAATAAACGATCGGTTAATATATTTCAGTTAGTATATGAATCTCTTTGATGGATTGCAAATTTTACTAACTAAGCATGTTTTGTGGACGCTTTATGCTGCATGAAGAAATACTCAACAAACACTTTCATGTGGATCAATGTCCCTAAGTGCTCTGTTTAATATGAAAATACGGAGCAATATGACCATTACTCTTATAAATCTCAGTCATTTTTTTTAGTTCCTTTCATTGACGGCAAAGATGATATAACGACAAAACCAGACATCTAATGCGTATACCTGACATCTTAAATATCGCATACGAAATTTTTGTCTGGAACTATTCTAGTGGAGATAGATATGACAGAAAACACCAAATTAGAATAATTTCATATAACAGTGCTGCTTTATTTATTGAAATAAAGTCTGTGCTGAAGTATTATCTTTTGCTTGGGGATATAAATAATTACATAAAAAATAAAGGCTTCAAATGTAATATACTTTTCTAGCAATGATATTTATATAAATCACTTGATTTATCCGTTTTTAGTTTGCCCGGTTTAGACCAGCAGTTACAGTACCTAAACGTAAATCAAAGATTCATGGTTGGCGTCTCGTTGGCGTAAAAATCGCACCCGCATTATAAAAGTGACCGTCAAGTCCCTTCATTCGATTAGAGTAGCCTAAGAGCTAGAGATGATGCTGTTGACTAGCTGTTTTCCATCTAACGTATCTGATCAAAAATTAGGAACAGACACTGCGGATAGCCCGTGTGTAGCTTTGTGTGAATGTTTGAAACAAACAAATCTTAAGCAGTCATCGTCTTATTTCTTACGTCTAATATGAAAAACGCAGTTAGTCATTTCTGAAAATCTAAAAAAAAAAAAAAAGAAGTTTGTTTGTCCGCATACTACTCCGTGGTCTTTGGACCAATCTGAAATGAACTTAGTAGAATGCTACATTAGGCCAACAAGCCATAAGGTGATTATTACCCAGCCCCCACCTACTCTAGGCTACGCCCACATGAAACATATCTTTATTTAGTTGACTGCATAGTTATTTGTTTATTTCATTTCCTATTATAAAGCCACCTACTGACCTATACATTGCTGGAAATAAACTTTATGTTGCGAATATTCTGACAGTTAACTATATCATATATCACAAAGAAATATGAGTTGCTAGTTGCAACTTTAAGTAATACGAATCTTGTAAAAAGGACGGATTTTAACCAAATATAACCATGTCAACATGTCCGTAATATGTACCAGTTAATGCTTTAGTGGCGGTTTTTCATACTGTTTTTTTTTAACACACATACACACACACACACACACATATACAATGAAATGATTAAAAATGTAAACTTATTGAGCATAGATCGAACGAATCAAGCAAAAGAAGTCATTGGTATTTAAATTACTTTATATTTCATTATTATTCGGATGGCTTTTACAGCTTACGTGCTTCTCCTCAGCCATTACGGTTACACTAAATATAAATTATCCATTAATATAATTCATAACAAATAGCATAATTTATTTCACACATAAGATACTTTACAACTACTTTATTTTACATTACAAAAACAATGTTACAATTACTTTACTTTATTGCTTTTACTAATTCCCATTTACAGTCGGCCCGGCATGGCCAAGTGGTTAAGGCAATCGACTCGCCAATCTGAGGGTCGCGGGTTCGAATCCCCGT
>NW_013665613.1:1746261-1748634 GCF_000517525.1 Limulus polyphemus
CAACATATATGTGTACGTAAACGCTTAAATTTGTATTGTTACATAATCTGAATTTTCTAGAAAGCCTCCACACGCCTATAAATATAACCAATGCGACGCGCCAAAAAGAGAGTATCTATTATTAGTTTGCTATAGCCAGTGTGCTATAAACTTCGGAAGCTATAACTGTGTTTGTTATAATGCTCATTAATCGGAAAACTTCAGATATTTGACCAGGGGCATTTACAAAGTTCGAACATTACAAATCATTTAACTTCAGTGGATTCTCATCGGACATTAGTATTTTTACGAAAATATATATAGTTTCATCGTGGAAAACTCGGCGTGTGTGGCTGGTAAATAACGAAGGACAAAGCTAGGTAGCTTCCTGTAGGTGAATTATACCTACATCAACTTGTAATTAACTCGCTCATCGTGAGCTCTCCATAAGATATCGAAGAAGTTCCAGACTAGAAAGAAGACTTTATATTGCTTGTAAATTTGTGAAACTTTTAACTATTTGTAATAACTGTTATTGTAAATTGTACTGTTGTGTGTATATCAAAACGTATTTGTGTTAAAAATGAAAACTGTGTGTATCAATCTTGTCGGCAAATATTATAAACTGACTATATATCGGCTGTTACTTAACTACTAAATTCAAAGTACAATTTAACTACTAAATTTAAATTTATCAGTTAATTCAATTTCAGGCTATTTGAAATTCTAATACGTAACATATCTTACAATAACTATAAACTTTTAATATAACATTTGGAATTCCTTACAATAATATGCAAATAATTTCAAAAATTTTTTAACTAAAATAACGAACAATATTAGAAACGGCAACACAAATGGCACTTATGTGTTTTTGTAAAATAATATGTATATTACGATGAAACATAGAATGAGTTTCAATGTAAGTATTCAGATAATGGTCTAAGAGGCTTCACATATATATGGATAATTGAAAGATAGACAAGATATCCCAGTACTACCATAGTCTGACCAAATCACCAAACATGAATCCAATTGAGCAGGTGCGGGCTATTCTCGACTGATCGTCGCGAAAGAGTTCCAGTTAACCCATGTTTTTGGGACTCACTAATATAGATTCTGCCCTAGAAATGAGCTGTAATTCCGTATACCAGGATTACTGTGCTGTCTGGTAAAGGGCTACATTGCTCATATTGTGCCATTGCTACGTATGGTTCTAGCATATACAGGTGTTCTTTCCATCATCGGTGTCAAGTATCTTAAGGTGTATCGATAGTTGTTCTACCAGGGGGTTGACAAGTGCCTGAATGGAATTTTTGTTTGCCACATCTTATAACAAACAAATTTTAAAGCTGAATCATCATAAACAGAACTTGGTATTAACTGATCAATCATCTTGCCCAATTTACCACATCAATTTTTATTCAGTTTAACTCAGTGATGACTCTTTAGTGAATCAGAAGCCAAACGAAATGTAAATTCAGATTTACAACACACGAATAAAATGGTGCACTGTGAGTAATATCAAATTGCTTTATTTTGCTGTGTTTATGAGATATCACTTACTGCCTAAGCAAAAGCTGATTTTTTTCCCCTCAAGCATTTTTAGATGGATTTCACATACTTTTGTTTTACATCATCCCAAGATACTTATACTGTAATTATTATTATTTAACCAAACCTTTAAAGGGAAGTAACTTATACAGAAAAGTAATATGTAGATCAGGATATTGCTAATATTACACACATTATAAAGAAGATTACAAATGACAACGTGTGAGAAAGAGACGGAAGCAGCAGTTATACCGGAAAACACTCTCGTTCTGAGCTGAGCTATGCGAAATGCACCATGGGAATGAGATAGACTAGATGACGGAACAGGAGGGCATTTTTTATTTTTATTATTTGGTGTTCTTTCTTATTCACAATGATGTGGCATGCTTTCACAGATAAATACTTATTTACAACCATAGGATAAACTATTTAATACTAATTATTACGATATGACAATATTACAATTCCACTGATTCTCAACAGATTTAAATATATATAGTTATAAGTCTGCTATAGATTTCTATGATTTGTTCTTTGTACCTATCTTAACGTAGTATGGTGATCGTACTCAGAATGAGAAGCTTATTAAAGAAAATTGAGGAGTACGAATTGTACTTTTATATATCTCAGCTTGTCAACCAGGGTTTCCTGGCCGGGTTCAAGTTCCGGAGTCACTTTTCGCTTATCAGGTTTTCATATATGACACTTAATATCAATTATCACAATATTAAAATATCACCATTTCACTATTTCCGAACTCAAGTCACTGCCTCAGCTAAGGAGACACAGACTGAATTAATTGCTTCATGTCGCTAGTGTTAAGATTAGTATATATATATA
>NW_013665613.1:1748655-1749269 GCF_000517525.1 Limulus polyphemus
TAAACCTACAGACATCGGTCTTGTTTAACAAAATCTGCCTACAAGAAAAATCTGTCACCAAAGTACACCAACATCCGAATATATATATATATATATATAAAATTTGCGAAAGGTAAAGGAAAGACAGCTTCCATGATCTCTAGGTGCTCGCAGTACAAGCTCAAGTCGAGCGTTTGCTACTCAACTAGTGGTTCTTATTTATATAATTACTTCCCTAAGCAGCGAATAATGACAAAATAGAGGTTATTATCAAAGTCACTTTAAAATAATTTTATATTTTTCACAATTAAACTATGCAAAAATGTGCATACTGAGTTTTCCTATTCATATTCACACTACCCCCCAAGAGACTCATCAGTGAATCTGAGACTTATCACACTAAAAATCAGGTTTCAATACCCGTGGTGGACACAGCACAGATAACTCATTATGTAGCTTTGTGCTTAACAACAAACAAACGTATTCAGACCACTATGCAATATAATATTTGCAACATTTACAACTCATTTAACTTCAGTGTATTCTCATCGGACATTAGTATTTTTACGAAAAAAATTACCTAACTTCAACTGTGAAAAACTCAGCGTGTGTGGCAAAAGACAAAGCTAGCTAGC
>NW_013665613.1:1749463-1766241 GCF_000517525.1 Limulus polyphemus
TTTGTAATAACTATTTGTAATAACTGTTACTTTAAAATGTATTGTTTTGTGTATATCAAAAAGTATTTGTGTTAAAAAAGAAAACTATGTATCAATCCTGTTGGCAAATATTACAAACTGACTATATATCGGCTTTAATTTAAGTGCTAAATCTAAAGAACACTTTAACCACTAAATTTAAATCATCAGTTAACTCAATTTCAGACCGTTTGAAATTTTAATACGTAACAATAGTAACATACACTAAAATTTAATTAATTTTTTGTATCTGTCTGAAGTGTAAGATTTAAAATAAATGATAAAATTAGAAATCACTCATTGTTTTCGTTACAGTAAAAAAATCAAGTTCACATTTTGTTCTTCTAAGTTTACTGAAAATATTCAAATTTCGTTATCGAGACTTTGGCATAAATGTCAGTAAACCAGAAAAAGTTTCCATAATAACACCCTTTGCTGCAGGTATTTTATATAGAAGTATATGATCGAAGATTTGATTAACGCATGTATTGATTACCTTGATATCGCTAATTGTTCATTAAAGAGAATGCAAGCGTATAAAAATCACTGAATAGTAAATAATGTTTATATCAAAGAATTAAAATATATTCAAGTATTTTAATTCTTGGTGTGGTCATGTATGAAAAGTTACATGTGTTTATGATGTTTTGACACATTTATTTTGTTATAAATTCAAATTTCTGTAAAGACAGCTGAAATAAAGCATACACGTGTACATGTGTGTGTATATATACATACTGTAACTGTTTGGCTAATCTTTGATGTCTCTATTTATTAAAACCTCACTCGATTCTGATTATACTAGGGTTAACTTACACATACATGCTAGCCAAGTATATTCATGAGTTTAATACCTAGTATATAAAGTATTACTAATTACTAATATCCTGGAACACTTTCAAAATATGAAAAGGTTAAGTCTTCGATAGGTACATTATTTAATGAAATATATTTGCACTTATCGCTATATTTCTACAATCATATGGAGTATTCAACGTATAAACACTCTCAAACCATCTTTATTCTGGATTTATAGCTACAACATAACTGTGAGCCTCTTCAGTAATGACACTTCGACTTTTAGAGCATTGATTATAAATGATAAAAGTCCCCACTTCCAATTCTTAATTGTTAGCTGAATGTATGACGTACAGTAAGAGATTTTCTCAGACTTTTCTCGTTATTTAATGTTATAAAATATACCTTTAAGAAATTTTGTTTCGTTTACATGTTTGTACGTTTGTTGTTATCTTTTACTTTATTAATTAAAGTAATTTTATTGTAGTGCTGAACAATGAAAACATTTTTCGATAAATTATTTTTATACCATACACTTTAGGTTACAGGAAAGTATGTATCCATAATTTAACAAAATAGCTCTAAACATTAATTGGATGTATTTACTAATATGAACAAAGTTACGTTATTTCTTCCGAACAGTAATTTCATGTTGCAATTACGTTTTTGTACCGTATTACATGTTATGCAGACTTATGTCTTGCGTTTCATTTTGAAGCTGAATTATTTTAAAGATGTTTTCAACCAAGTAGAATGAATACAGTAGAATGAAACATCATCTCATGTGGATGAGTACTTTTTAACGGTTAAAGGTTTTGTAATAAGTGTGTTCGTTTAACAATTTTTCAAAATATTGCTTTTATATGTATATTTTTTGCGTGAAGCTAATGCTTTAATAATGGAACCAACTTCGCATAAAATATGGTTATTTATTTTGAGTTATATTAAGGTTCTTAATCAGTGTAGATGACAAGATTTTATATACCCCAAATTTATTTAAGACACATTATTTTCTTAGGCTGGAAAAAAACAACATTGTTATAAAGAAACTTTATTTTGTGATTAAGTAGTATTTCGTATTGTAAAATATATCTCATTTTTATGACACTACTTTTTGGTTAATAAAATCGCCACAGTCTATAAGACACTTACTTTATTTGTGATACATTGATGTTTTTATTTATTAAGAATAAATTGATATAAAAGGCACTTTTTTTAAAATATACAAAATTCTTAACATAATTAACGTAATCAGCATATTTTGTTTGTTTGTTTTTCGGATATTCGCCGTCTTTAATTTTGAACTGATAGACAAGAGGGAAGGGCTTTGCGCGAAATTCAAAACAAATCAAGAGGGAATGTGGTTAGTCAACAGCACCCATCCCTAGCTCTTAAGCTGCTCTAAACAAATAGTATGATTTACCCGTCCATCTTATAACGCACCAAGTCCTCAAAATGCGATTTTGCGGCAACAGGTCGCGAACCTGGACCTCTCGGGTTTACTGTCCGGAACGATGACCAGTAGCGTGATTTACAATGTATCTGTTATATCAGACTAATGTTTTTAGTTAATAAAGTCGACATGATTATGTTTGTACAACACTATTGAGTTTGTTTTATAGAATCAAACTGGTGTGAAAGACTAATATTCTTGTTTAGTTAATAACATTTACAATGACTAAAACGTATTTTTCTACGTGAAGAAATATCCTTCTTTACCAAACAGTGATACAAGCTGTGAAACTACTTGCAGTATTTTTCATTCGCATACACTATATATTAAAACACCTTGTTACGTTTAACCAAACTGAAAACCAATGTCAAATAAAACTTGTGTATTTGTATCTCTGCACTAAAAAATGCCTTTAACTTTGATAAACAAACAAAATACTCGCACTCTCCTGCGGTATTCATCATTAATAGAAGTCTAAATGTATCGACCAAACTACTCTATTATTCATAATTACTTCTATAGGTTCCCCAAAGGCGTTCATTTCCGAAAATAACTGGGTCAAAACATCCGTTCGTTGCATCTTAGCACGTGCCGCTTTTGGTTCCGTTAATTTGTGAGTGTGCGGGTATGAAACATTGTTTTAAACATGGCATCCCCAGTATCACGAAGGGTCTAAGAACACAAAATCTGATGCCAGAATTGGGTTCAGCGATCATAAAGTATACTCCTACACCCTCATCATATGTGGGTCACCTTCCACGTGCATTTTAAACCCTCCCTTTTTAGGTACCCTCTTTCTAGAAGCTGCTTCGTATCGATAAGGACTCTGAGAGTCGTTATTTCCTTATTCATGGCAGTTTTTTGTATGTATCTAAAAATTAACATACTTTGTTTTAAAGTAAAAGCAAGGCAATTAGAAAATAATTACAGTATAAAAATATTGTAACAGTGCTATTAGAACCTTTTTATACATATATTACGGATAATGTTCAGTATTGCTCTTTCTTTTTTTTTACTACACAAAAGGGTAGTTTAAAAAGGCGAAAAAAATCAGTGTGTAACATATTCAACCATTTTTTTTTCTGTTAAACACCAATAACTAAAAGTTACTGAACACTGATGAATAAAACATTTCCCTTTCCAATAATGTGCATTTACAATTCAGTTTTAGAATTTTCTCTAATCTTAAAATGGTATTTATAATTTATGGTTTTACATAATTCTACTTCACAATGAAAGAAATCTCTATTGATACTGTTTTTAAATATAGTATGAATATTTTATGTTCAATGAAAAATAATAATTATTTTAAATGTTTCCATTGCTTTGAAATAATCATGTTATTTTATACAGAACTATTGACCTCCTTTAAGAACATGTTATTATGTACTTTATTATGTAGACTCGGAGAAATTCAGTCATGCTTTTACATTATATTTTTCAGCAAAAGGGAACGATAATTATGCAATATAACACTGCAGATATTTTCTTTTTGATCTGTTAGAATTGACGTCTGTTACATTAATTATGTCTTCTAAAGAAAGTGGAAAATTTAGTGTAATCGATAGTCTAGTGTCAGAGATCCTGCATAAAGTTACCCGAGGTGGTTAAGAATGTTTCTGGTAGTGAGGCACTTGTGTTTTCATAATGTTTTCTCATTAACTTAGCTATATCTTTAAAATGAAAAATATAGCTTTGGGTTGAAGGTTTCGACCTTTTGTTAGTGTAGTATAATGACAAAGTAAAAGCTGGTTCACATCTCTTAATGTGTGAGCACGAGCAGCACTTCACCTTAAGAGTGCCAATCATGAAACAGATCCTCATAAACGTGACTTTTAGAAATAAATATAAAAGCTGTAGAAAATGTAGGAATGTGGACCTTGACCCTGTAGGAGTAAAATCATGTACACGAACAACCCGGCTAAACCATGCTCCACCCAAGTTCGTGGCGTCTATATCAAGCATGTATTTTTATTATGCTGAATTACTGTGCATATTGGGGAATCTTATATCACATATTTAACTAAGCTAAATGCAGTATAACCAAAGCCTAATCCTAACAGTGAGAGTAACATATGAACACCAATTGTGATTATTATGATTTCGCAGATCGTAAAAATATTTATTGTTAGAACATGATCTAGATACATAGAGCATTGTATGAAGTAAAACAAATGAATGACGAGTTAATTACTTATACCAAAGAACACGTACATTTGATAATTCTAACATGCAATTACTATTCTTATTTCATAAATTGTTGTGACACTTTAAGAAGATTAAGTTTTATGTTGGTAAATTAAAACAAAATAATGAAATTTTATAACTTTTACCTTTATTTAAATTTGAAAAAAAACAAAACAAGTATAATGTACTCAAGTTATATACATTATAAATCGCTCCTAAGCATTAAAGGGGCAAGATTTTATCAAGGAATTGTTTTTCAACCTAATTAACAAACGAATTAAAATTACATTGGTAAATGTTTCTTTTTTTTTTCATTATATATTATGAGTTGAAACCAATTTGTCATTCTTTCTTCTCTCTCAAATATTCGGTAGTTATATCAAATCCAGAAAAATGTTTATTTATCAATTTAAAAAAACAACAACAACAAGAGGGAATTCTCAATAGCCGCGGCACTTGAAATTCTTCTAGGCAGGATTAGAGTGAATTAATCTATGAGACCTATTTTTCCTTTTTATCAGCCCCCCAGTGGCACAGCGGTATGGCTGCGGACTTACAACGCTAGAATCCGGGTTTCGATACCCGTGGTTGGCAGAGCATATATAGCCCATTGTGTAGCTTTGCGCATAATTGCAAACACATAAACCTTTTTATCAGTTATATTTTTGTGTGCTAGCAAATACAAGCTTGGGGCGCACGTATACTTAATTCAGTTTTATTACTCACAAGGATCTCCACCACCTAGCCTCAAATTGAAATTCTTTTTGGCAGGATTGGAGTAAATTAATATACGAGACCTTGGGCGAGGTGAAATACATCAATCGAAAGGGTTTGACCTCCTGAGTCCATAACTGCAATTAATCTCAAATCAGTCAAGGGATGAGCTGTCAGCTAAAAGTTTGTACTTGAAAAAATTCAGAGCCGCTCAGCCTCGGCTAGTAAATGATATTTAAATATTTTGTTTTCATTTTGCCAACTGAACGTCTTTACTATAAAAAAAGCGTTAAGAATACTCATCTGATATCAAGAGTTGCACCATTTCTCATTACGTACGTTTCCACTTCGTTCACAGTTGTGAAGAAAAAAAATTGGTTTATCAAAAATGCTTAACTTGTGCATGTTGAACGCTATATGTATATATATAATGGTGACTAGGATAAAATATGTTCATAGTGATAATCACACTGTATACCATGCATAAATAATTATGCGTTCATAGTGAAAGATAACATGACTACATCAGTTTTAAGGATGTGTGTTCTAGCAGCTAAACATAAGTTATTTACATACCCGCTAAGCTTATTGACGTAGCCAACGTACAAGGGACCTAGAAATATTGTATCGTGCTTGTCGGTTATTACTTTAAGACATTTCACAGTAAATACTGAATTTATACATAGTTTCCTTTGATAAATTAGTAACTAAAGTAATCTCCAGGGAATAAGCATTGACGTCGTCACTGTATTCCTATATACGTATTAATATTTCATAATGATAGAAGTATTTGTTTCTTTAACAATAATTAAGATACTTATAGTGGAAAGTGTAACTATTTTATAACAATGTCCTTGATATTTCTGTTTTAAATATAATGAAAGTCTACTACATCTAAATGTTTGACATCAAAACTTTGCGAGATTCAACCATTTGTTGCTTTTTTTCTCGCAGCAAGATATTGTTTAGGCATTTTGCAAGCTTTCAGTTACGAAAACCACTTCAAAATTCATCAAATAGTAAGCGTATTACAATAGGCTACAAAATAAAAGGAAATATGGTCCATGGAATAACTAAACAAAAGTAGTAATATAGATGTTCAAAAGGGTTTAAATAGTTCCCGAAATGGAATGAATATAGGATATTTCTAGTTAGCGTTTCGATATTTCGTAAAACAATTATTTTCAATTCTTAGGAAAAACGTATTTTGTATGCATAGAATAAACCACAGCCGTGTAAAAATTCTAACTGAAGATTTTAACGTTGAAGCAAACAAGTCATTTATCAAAATTATCTGAATTTAAAAATAACGCTTAGTTCATAATCGAAACGATAGAAGAAATTTCCATTTTTCCATTGTTAAAACCATGTCGTAGGAATATTTATGAAATTCAATCATAGTTTATAAGTAAGTATTGTTTGTTTGTAATTAAGCACAAAGCTACACAATGGGCTATCTGAGCTCTGCCAACCATGGGTATCGAAACCCGGATTTTAGCGTTGTAAGTCCGTAGTCATACCGCTGTGCTACTGGGGGGGCATAAGTAACAAACTGATATGAGAATCAGATTTATCTTCGTATATCCATAATAACTTGAAGTGTCGCTAGTATTCTGGTTGGTTGGTTGTTTGAAGCACAAAGTTGCACAATGGGCTATCTGTGCTCTGCCCACCACGGGTATGGAAGCGTGGTTTCTAGCGTTGTAAGTCCGCAAACATACCGCTGTGACACTAGGGGTAGTGTAGTATTCTGTTTTCTTTACTTTTCCTTTTTAAACAGAATTATACGAACAACTGAAACTTTCCCACACGTTATCTCAGAAACGTGTCATATAGTCTTAGGTACATATTATGATTCAAACTGTGTACTAAATTTACATTTATCGACAGACTTATCATATATTATATGAAATTCTAGTTTGCAGTATATAAAAATATATTTTCGTGTAGGACAGAAGAATTATGTAAGAAATGGTTCACAATAATAATTTTCATGAGACACATGTAGTTGTATGTTTTCAGGTAGTGTTTATTGACGAAAAGCAATTGATGTCGTTCAGCTAACATTAATACTAAATTTTATGCACAGAAAATTTTTCTAAGTAGTGTATTGTATCTACATCTAATACACTGAACATAAACGCTTTTTTTTCAGGACTAACTACATTGATTTCGTGCCTTAGTTTGTAATTTAAAGTACTCTCTTTTATACGAAGGCTCCGCTCATCATTGGCCCTTCCAAAGATTATTATACAAGTGAGAATAAACGACAACATCATGTTGTATTATACATGAGTTAGTGGGTGATATCAAGTTGGCGTGTTCTTTTATTCTGGTTAATAGATTTTTTGTTTTTGTAAATTCAAGATAGCTTTGCTGATAGCAAAAACAAGTATATTTATAAACTACAAACGATGACTGTAAAGTTGGAATCTTGTCCTTAAATTTAAGGAAAGAAAGTAGGCGACAATTAGCTTCAAACACACCCCTTAATTGTATCTGTGGTTATACCATTTGGATGACCTGTTTCGACTGATCTTTAATAACTAATAAATGAATGGTAAACTGATGAATCAAGATATTTATACACGTCATTTGGATTTACTATATGAAAACTTCGCTTATCTAAATAAGTACGAAGTATTCTTTCAATAATAGAACATGGAAGCTTATTTTTGCATAAAGTTTCTTGATGTTAATAAATTCTACATATTTTATCCGCACGGTGAAATAATATTTTAAATACATTTTCTTTTAAACATTCGGAATAAACATTTCAAAAATAAAGTATAAGACTGTGAATGTTTCCTTATGGTAAATTTCATATTGAAATTCTACATTGGTATTGTGTTACTAATTAGGGTGTCCAAAAAAGGTCCTGCTGATGTGTGTCATACTAGATGTTCCGATGGTATGGGTTCGACACGTGGTGCTACTAAATACACTTCACAATTTCAGCTGTCAACTGATTGCATTCCTTCTGGTTCATAGTTCGAAATTAGGAACTGCTATGGCTGAACTGAAGGTATCTTTCATTTGGCCAGTTAACTCATTGCGTAGAAAGGGTTTCATTCAGGTAGATAAACAAAGAAACAAATACAAATACGTTACAAATACGTTAGCAAAGGTACAGAATTCAACACTATGAAGAAAATATCTCCTATTCGATACGTAGACATAGAATATATTATTTCTGTTTTTGTTTTTTACCGTCAAATTTACTTAATTAGGTTAAGGTTAGTTAGAATGAGACGTTTCAAATTAATCTAGTATGATCTGTATTTGATGAATAATAGTGCAACTCAGCTATATATCGTCAGATCACCAAGTTTTTTAAGAGACAAATATTATTCTCTAACCAACCACAAAGCTCACACAATTGTGATGTTAAAAATGAATATTATATAGTTAAATCACCCTACGTTATTTTCTTTTATTTAACTGATTATTTCCGAACAACTAACTTTCACGTAGCTGGTTGCGTAAGGACAAAAGTAAAGTTGGGGTTGGATACTGAAGGCTGAAGAACCGACACCTACCCCTAATTTTATTTTCAAATGGAGTTCCCCTCTGAGGTTTACCAATAGATGCCATATCGTTGGGTTGATCTTGCGTTCGCAGATACTTGTGGTTGGTTACATTTTTATTTTGTATATATGATATTTTTTATTTTCAGTCAAGAAAATGATAAATATAGATTAAAATTAATGTAGCTTTTTATTGTTTTAAACTTCAGATGTTATCTGACTTATTGTGTCAGAAAACGTGTACACGGTTCAAATATTACCCTCTACTGCGAATAAAAGCCTCAGTTTCAATACCAGAGCTTATCAAACGTTTTTGCCACTTATTTATTAGAATATTTTAAATTCACTCTCACGATGTATATGGTACAACAGCATCAAAATGGATTAGACGCGACAGTGCAGCAAATAACTATTATTTTCTTATATACAAGCTTCAGCAAACGCACAAGAAAAAATGAATAAATTTTTAGAAAACTAAATTACGAAATAAAGTCAGTTGAAGTGAACAGAAATTGAAAGATGGTCATCCTTGTCATTTAAACACAATCTGATTGTAAATAAAGATGTGTTTATTTGTGTTTGTTTTATTTTTCTCTGCTGTCTGTGTTCAAAATTGCCCCCCAGTGGCACAGCGGTATGTCTGCAGACTTACAACGCTACAATCCTGGTTTCGATACCCGTGGTGGGCAGAGCACAGATAGCCCATTGTGTAGCCTTGTGCTTAATTACAAATAAATAAATAAAATAAATAAACGTGTTCAAAATTATTCTTTTCAGTACATTTTCTAAACCTGCGTTTTTGGGGATACTCTTACAGATCTGGTGGGTATCATTGTAAGTGAATACTACATATCAAAAGTCAAGATGGCTATAGAAAATGTACAGAGGTATTATTATAACTAGATTGAAAAGTTACAGAAGAATTATATCAATAAAACCGAAGCAGTGAGTAAGAAATGTAATGGCAATAGAATTAAAGAAGTCATCAGGTATTTGGTAAAGGATTATAACAACAAGATCTATGAAAAAAAAAGAAGGAAATCAATGCCAGAAAAAAAAACGCATAGAAGCTAAATTAGCAGATGTAAGTATTAAGCCAGCTATACCTCTCTCTCTGCATCCACTCAAAAATATCAGCTTCAAAGACCTTTATTTCTTACATGTGTATGACCTTCATGGGAGACATTGGCTCAATAAAGCCCAAATATAAAGATATAATGTGCACAGTGGTATTAATTATGCCTAAAGAAGGTTTGTTATGTCAAAGCTGGGAAGATAGAAGTAGACAGAAAGTCTACTTGGTACTTCCACAGTCATACATGCAGAAGCACTTCATCACGAACACAGCCTTCCAGCTGTTATGTACTAAAGTGTTTAAAAGGCACTGGAAGATAAGAGAACATATATACTGGTTGCATGAAGGAAAGATATAAATGATTTGCATAAATCAGTTGAATTGTATTGGGAGCAAAAAGTAAAAATTATAACAATATTTTGTTGGAGCACCACTTGAGAGAGTTACTGTTGGTGTGTTTGATCCTCTTCAACAGAGTAAAAGTATACCAACTATTTCATCAAATGGCCAGAAGCACATGCTGTTTTTAACCAGAAGCAGAAATTATACAAAGTAAGCTTGTCAATTATTTTTTTTTCAAGATTTGGGGTGCCAGTGAAACTGTACAAAGATCAGGAATGGAATTTTGAATAATCCTAGTTTGTAGAGATATTTCAAATTTTTGGAATAAAAGGAACAGGATTATAGTTTTTCATACCTCCTCGGATGATGTGGAGAGATACAAATGTACACATTTAAATAATTTAACCATTTATGCGCTTGAACATTAAAAAAATGTGATCAAGATTTTCCATTTCTACTCATGATTTTTTAACAGTTATATATGAAGCTACAGGCAACAAAACAGCATCACTGATATTGAAAACGTAAGTCAAACTGCCACTGTACCTTTTGTACTCACACCCTGAAGACCAATCAGCAATCTTACAAGGTAGTCAGTGATAATAAGAAACACAACTGATACTAGAGATAAGTTTAACATAGAATAATTTATATCAGCTAGTAATAAGATAAAAAGTCAGTATGAAGTAAATGCTGATAAGACTTTATTTTGTCCTAGTGACATTGTGTGTAGTTTTACAATCAGTGAGGATGATCTTCAAAATTAAGAGAATATTTTATATGATCCTATGCCGTGTTTTATAGAATCCAGAAGGACAATTAGTATAAGCCAATAATAAACCACCTATGTATGTACGTCTATAAATGAAAGGTCAACTTGTTGAAGAGCCAAAGGTTCTTGTAAACGTCACTTCCAGAGTATCACTAGAGATGGATTCATCAGTGAATTCCCTTGACCATCTACCTAAAGAGTACTCCCCTAGTGACAAGATAGCTAATGTTGGTAAAAAAGAAGCCATTCCTTCTTTGTATCTTTAAGCCAAGGAAAAGAAAATCGCCAAAATATGTGGTGACTAAACAATTTGAGGACAGTAAATGAGTATTATAGGCCAGGTTTTGTATTTTATTTAGATACTATTTATGCTACAGATATGTTTTAATGTAACTTAACTAACGCGTGACTTAATAACTAGAATTTTATGGAAAGTTTAGGAAGCAATTTAAACACTATAAAACAAGTATTAGGCAAGAATATATTAGATTAGTCAAGTAGTTATTTTAGCGCTCTTTTGAGTTTCTGGGTTTAACAAAGTGATAAAGACACATGAGATAACTAGAAAGTATATAGAATTCCCATTGAGCCGTTATTTATTTATGAAGTCAGGCTTTCATTATATAACTGGACTAGGCTTTGCCTTCTTCTTTTTATTGAATAATACAAAATAAACCATCAATAGAAAACATTACATTATAAAATGTATAGATCATCAGTATTTTAATTTATTTGCACGATTAATATATTTGATTAGATTTTACTGAGTGTACGTATTAGTAATCACGAAGAATTATATTTTGAAAAAACGTGCCCAACATCGATGCATTATACACAAACAAAACTTATGTGCAAAATATTCAGATTAGTTTTCATAAACAATTGCGGATTCTAATAACAGCATTAATCCCGTTACCGTAGACGCCTGCACTTTCTTGCACGCCTACAAACTTTAATACATGATACGGTACATAAAGAGTTCTAAGAAATACATATTCTCTATAATTATGGATTTCGAATCATGAAAAAGATTGTAATCTTTATGAAAAATGTCACTACTACAATTAACGTACTTTTTTTTAATAGCTTAACTGCTAACATTTTAAGCATAGTGTGTTGCCTGAACTACTTGGCTGCTAAGACGCTAACATTTGGACGTTATTTCTACTTACAGCCTTACAAAAAAGCTCGATGTTATATATTGCATGTCTTATTGCATTCGAACACGTTCTGAATGTGAAGTTAACACCTATAGTCAGAAACCTCAATTGTCTTACGTCCTACGCTAGGACAGCGGTAAGTTTACACACTTGCAACATAAAAACCCACCTTCTGTTCCCGCTGGTAGAAGCAGTAGATAACCTAGTATTGTTTTCTTCTAAAACAAACAAAATTGCCTCACTTATTTGTAAGTAGTGTGAATTTATTTAATAACTTAAAGTGTGTGGTATCTACAACGAAACATAGTGATAATATAAATTAGGGCATTTTCATCAAAACTAAAAAATATATACATATTTTGGTTCATGTATGTTTGTTTGTTATGAATTTCGCGCAAAGCTACACGATGGCTCTCTGTGTTAGCCTCCCTAATTTAGCAGTCTAAGACTAGAGGGAAGGCAGCTAGTCATCATCACCCGCCGCCAACTCTTATGCTACTCTTTTAACAACGAATAGTGGGATTGACCGTCACATTATAACGTCCCACTGCTGAAAGGGCGAGGTTGTTTGGTGGGACGGGGATTCGAACCCGCAACTCACAGATTGCGAGACGAGTGCCCTAACCACCTGGTCATGCCGGGGCTTGTTTAATGTAACAAATCGTAGTAGGTACAAATGAAAAACTTAGTAACCTGGTGAAGACCTTTTGAAAGTAATAATACAATTTTCTAAGTTGAACGAGGATTAATTTAAATGAAAATACATTTAAGAAACAATGTTTCTCAGCATAGTTTTAGAAAAGGATTTTCTTTCCATGTTTAATTCGTTGAGGTTTCTGAAAAAGTATCCACTTTTTGGATGAGAGTGTCTCTTTGATGTTGTTTGCGATGATTTTCATAAATATTTTGACAAAATGACTCAGACTAGATTTATTTATGAGTTGGGTGCAAATTAAGTTAGTAAAACAGTTAAGTGGAGTTAAATTTTGCTTAATTCTAGAAAGCAAAGAGTGGTAGTAAATTAAAACAAAATTTTCATATTACGAAGATATTTTGTAGAATCAGTCAAAGGTATGTTTTATAAATTTTTTGATCATTATATATTTATTTTAATTGTTTGCATATTTTGGGACGGTAGTATTTATAACTGTATTGATGAAGTTAAAATGCTAGACAAAGACAATTTATTACATATATACACTTAAAAGGAGTACAACGCTGAATTAATTACACAATAAATAATTTATTAAAACAGGAATCAACAACAAATTGATTCTACATGCTTCGGTGTTCTTACGCCATCTTCGTCATTTTATGGCTGGTTCCTGTTTTAATAAATTAGTTATTATGTAATTATTTTAGCGTTGTACTACTTTTAACTGTATATACGTATATATTGCACAAGTGCCATTTTAAATTATTGACAATTCATTACTCTCATTTGATAGCTGGGGTATTGTTTTCAATCCTCTGTGTATGCATGTGAACAATACAACTCGAAGTGTTTTCACCTAATGTTAACCAAACTTGGCATAAATACTAAGTGTTCCTTAAGGACAAATTGAAAACTTTTGGTGAATGTAGGTCAGCTCAAAGTTAAGATTACACTGATGATCAAACTATTTAATTATAATAGTAGCAAACTGGGATTTCGAGAAATGGTCAAAACTTGAGAACACATTCAGATAGAAAGAGGGTTTTTGACATCTAGAGCAATGTTTTTGAAGTTGAGGAATTGGTTAATGCATATTTTAGTTGGTTAATGCAAAAGTATGAAACACAGTGGGGCGGGGTTACATTCTATGAGTGCCTTTGTATTCTTATCCTAAAAAAATGCTGTGCTTATAATTGTGGGCGTGGTCATCTCTTTCCTCAATCTTGATCTGTGGAACACACAAATTATTTGTCCGATGCAAAGGAACCCTGTATTAACACGACTTTAAATGTCGCTTATATTTGGTGTCGGGCACACATATTTTTCTAACGACTTTTTCTGTCAGTTGAGCCTTGCTCATTGGCGGCATTAAGGCAGTAAACTTGAAGTTGCTGCCAAAATCGAATATTTCGTTCGATTGCATATCTTACTAAACTCGATATTTGATTTCTTCTTCAAACTTTCAGCGAAATTAATTCAGACAATTTCTCACAATTACCAAATAGAGAGACGTACAACTCTACTTTACCTTTATACAAACATATTATGAGTTTAGGTTCATTGATCCTATATCAATTAATATCCTTTATCAATTTGTTTGTTTGTTCATGAAGTCCTCCCACAGTTTAAAGCTAGCAGGACAAAACTTGGTTGATGGATTTAGGCTTACCAGATGGTGTTTTTATCTATATGGCTTAGTCACCCTATGAAAGAGGTAACCAGGGGGGGATAAAATAGATCCGGAAGTCTACTCAGGCATGATGGGGTCTAGGAGTAGGTGTTCATGGTCGCTGATCTCAAATCTGGTATCGGAATTTATGTTCCTTGCCCCCTCAGCATCCCGGAGGCTCTCTCATTGAACCCCCCCCCCCCTTCACTAGGTAGTGAGACCAAACGTAGCACACGTACTCAGGTACCGCAAACAAAAGTCTTAACATGGTTTCTTTTCGGGTACGGACCCACCTTGTAGTAGGTAGAGATTTTTAAGTTGTTGAAGGGGTGGGATTTCTTTGTGTGTTTAGCAGGTCAGGTACGGGTGGGATTGCAAGTGTATTTGATTTTCCATAATGAGGACAACGAACTGTAGATTTATCAGAACGTTAAGAGAATGGCACAAGTTTTTAGTAAAAGGATGGATTGTCTCGATAAATTTATTAATAATAATATTACAAAGTTAAAGTTGTAATGTAACTTAAGTGTTCGTTTAAGTTATATATATTATATAAAAAAGTATATATAGTAGTATATAAAAGTCAGCATGTCTCAAATTTTATCTAATGTGGACTCAAATATTCAGGATTTCAGGAATTTTCAAATTAAAAGAGAATTGTTGAAAGTTGGTGTGAAATACAGCTAACTATACCCTAATATGAGAGATGGAATTTTACTACATTTTTAGCTTTGGTAGATTTCAGGGGCTAATGCTATTTTTGAAAGTAGTTTTTCTGGTAGATTTACACTTTTAACTTTGCATGATTTATGATGCGAAACCATTTTTTCACGGAAACTAACAACAACAAACAGTTGTAAGTTCTAAGAAACACATAGAAGACTATTGAAATATTTCAGAATAATTACAATCTGCGAACGTTTAATGCTTTTAAAATGTTTTCACAATGTTGATTTCTGAAACTACGGGGACCTGCATGGCTAGGTGGTTAGGGCGTTTGACTCGCACGCCGAGAGTCGCGGGTTCGAATCCCCCTCCCACCAAACATGCTCGTCCTTTCAGCCGTGGTGATGACTAGCTGCTTTCCCTCTAATCTTACACTGCTAAATTAGGGACGGCTAGCGCGGATAGCCATCGTGTAGCTTTGCGCAAAATTCAGAAATCAAACAAACAAACAAAAGTTATGATTATTAAGTAAATTATTCGGTAGGCCAGGAATGTTGCAGTATGTAGAATGTACTGAAATATATTGAGACAAAAGATATGGCCCGGCATGGCCAGGTGGTCAGAGAGTTCGGCTCGCAATCTGCAGATCGCCCGTCCCACCAAACATACTCGCCCTTTCAGCCGTGGGGGCGTTAGGATGTGACGATCAATCCTACTATTCGTTGATATATGATGACTAGTTGCTTTCCCTCTGGTCTTTTACTGCTAAATTAGGGACGGCTAGCGCAGATAGCCCTCGTGTAGCTTTGTGTGAAATTCAAAACAAAACAAACTCGTAGCCAAATATCAATGTCGAGTTAGATGTGAAATTAAATTCTTAATATGCGACATAAAAAAAAACGTTTTCTTGAGGGCTTATAACATTAAAATTCGTGTTATGGGAAAGGCAGATAACCTATTGTGCAAATGTATGCTTAAGCTAAAATAAACAAGCATAATTTCGTGATAATTTAACGATCATCTTTACTTATCGATATGCTTATTTTCGTGTAACACAGAAAATTCCAAACTATTGAATAATCACATATATATACTTGTTTTAACATCACAAGATTTGAAACTAAGCCAGGTTGTTGAAGGAAGTAGAGTTAAGCCAACACTAATCAGAATGTTTCTTAATAATAAAAATAGGTTGTTGTTTATTATTATACTACAATACTTTCCTACATGTGTGAAAAATGTAGTAATAACAGCTGATAACTGTATATTATATCGTATATTAATTAGCTGATATCGTATTTGATGTTTTGCTGCTTTGTGGGCGTTAAAGTGCTTTTAGGCATATGTTAACCACTAGCTAAATACTAAGACCAGTGTTAGATAATAACATTTCTTTCTAGAAACCAAAATAATGGAAAATAAATATTAATTATATATGTATCATTGTTTATAATTTAATATATCAGTCGTAACCTCTTCTCCAGCTTCAGCAAAATTCACTTTTAAATGCTCGATGTTAAAAAAGTTAGTACATATGATCGTACATACAAGGAGCAACGAATTTCAGAAAAAAAACAAAACTCGAGCGTTTTTGAATAGTTGAAGTGAATTATACCTATGTCAACTCGTAATCCACTCGCTCATCGTGAACCCTCGATAAGATATCGAAGAAGTTCCAGACTAGAAAGAAGACTTCATATTGCTTGTAAGTTTGTGAAACTTTTGTTTATAAATCATTGTTT
>NW_013665613.1:1766351-1772320 GCF_000517525.1 Limulus polyphemus
AATATTGTTACGTATTAGAAGTTCAAATGGTCTGAAATTGAGTTTACTGATCATTTAAGTTTAGTAGTTAAGTATATTGTTACGTATTAGAAGTTCAAATGGTCTGAAATTGAGTTTACTGATCATTTAAGTTTAGTAGTTAAGTTGTACTTGGGATTTAGTATTTAAATATATGTCGATATGTATTCAATTTATGATATTTGTCAACAAGATTGATACACACAGTTTTCTTTTTTTTTAACACAAATATGTTTTAATATACAACCAGTAATATAACTTATTACAAACAAGTAATACAAACAATGATTTATGTATAAAAGTTCCACAAAGTTACAAGCAATACAAAGTCTTCTTTCTAGTCTGGAAATTCCTTGATATCTTATCGAGGGTTCACGATGAGCGAGTTAATTACTAGTTGATGTAGGTACGATTCGCTTAACGGGGAACTAGCTAGCTTTGTCCTTCGTTATTCACCAGCCACATATGATGAAGTTATATAATGCTTTCGTAAAAATACTAACGTCTAATGAGAATCCACTGAAGTTAAATGATTTGTAATGTTGGAACTTTGTAAATGCCTCTGGTCAAATACCTGAAGTTTTCCGATTGATAAGTGTTATAATTATATCATCCGAAGTTTATAGCACACCAACTATAGTAAACCAATAATAGATACTCTTGTTTTTTTTGGCGCTTCGCGTTGGTTATATTTATAGGCGTGTGGAGGCTTTCTAGAAAATTCAGATTACTTAAAAATACAGAGCTATGTTTAAGCGTTTACGTACATGCATGTTTATTCTTACTCTCGATAATCTTCTACAACTTTGGATTATAGGCGGCAGTTGCACAATACATATTTAGCAGTATAAGCTATGTATGTTTTTAAATATAAAATTAATCTAAACAAACGTTGATATTAAAATAAATATATACTAATAAATTCATCAAAATATAAATCGTTGTTTGCCTACCTGTTATTATGTTAGTATAATGTACTTCCTTACTCAAACTGTAATGTTGTTTTGGCAACATGTGTTGCTCTTGGGAAGAAAATTTACTGCTCAATAATTCAGGTAAAAAATTTAATAAAAATGCTTAATTTTAAGAAACTACATCCAGCTTCAATTGGTTATCATAAACTTGTGTGGAATCTCTGCATGGAGCTCTGAGATATTGTTATGAAGATAGTTAATTACATCGTGACCAAGTTTGATTACAATTAGATGGTTTATACACTTTCAATAACTTCCTGAGGAATTTTTAAAAGAATATTTTCGTATATCAGACTATATATATATATATATATATATTTATATCTTTCTTTTTTCCTAAATGAAATTCTAAAGTACGTTTCTTCCTGTAAATAACATTATATAATGCATTAACTTTCCTATCAATATAATAATACATTTGCTTTTTAAAAACACATATATAATGCACTACAGTAACATGGTACATTTTACAAAAAATGCTAAATTAAATTTTAATTATTTAATAATTTGTCAAGCACTTTTTGGAATTTTTAAGTTGCTGAATGATCTGATTTGTATTCATTTATGCATATATGTTAAGAATTACACTATATATATTTTATGTTTACAACATTGCATAAAAGAAAACAAATTTTATTCAAACTTGACATTTTCGGCTTATGCCTTTTTCAAGGGTTATAGCGTCACATAAAAATAAAAATTTCTAACTGAAAAGAATACATACAACAATTTAAACCTGACTTAAAATAGTAATATTTCTTGCAAACAGAGTTGTACAAAAACAATTCAATAAACCTTCACAGACTGAATATATCGATGAATCTCTCAATAAGCGTTTATGCAAAGCTATCAAAAAATCTGGGTAAAATGTTCCTATTGTGCAAAACCCGGGGATTACTTGTTCATTCGGCTTTTAATTGGAAAAATGATTGTAAGTGTAAAAAATTATCTTGCTAGAAACAATGTACTGAGTGACTCTTGTACTGTTAAAAATGTAATATATGAAATGATATGTTCCCAGTGTGATGATGAACACATTGGTGAAATCAAATGTTTAGTACATCAACATTTTAAGGAACACATCTGTGTCACTGCGAATCTGTATTCTAAAGAGGCCACTGCCAAACACTTTCTAACAAAACATGATACTGTAGATGGAACACCATTTGACATTAAGCTCTTAGCAAAATATAATAGTTTCCTTCAAAGAGTCTCTCCTGTTTAAATCCTATAAATCCAAAATAAACAGAAATAATTCTTGGCTTTTGTAACTATTATTATTATTTTGTTCGATATCTTGCATTTTTCTGTCGCTTAGTCATTCAAATTCCGTTCAATATGTGTGCGATAACACGTGACAATACTATCAAGGTTTAAGTTGTTGTATATGTTCTTTTCTGTTATTACTTTGTATTTGTAAGTGACTCTGTAACCGAACCGTCGGATTTGAATAAAATTCGTTTTTTCCTGGAGTGTCTTAGTTGTTTTTTCCTTAAACATGGTTTTAATCCTCCAGTCTGCTTTGCAAAGTTTAAAAATTGGTGTTTTATATATATATATATATTTTAAGCTACACTGCATATTTCGTATAAGACATTCCAATGCATTTGAGTTTGTCTAAATTTCAACAAGCTTTTATAATTTGATATATTTTAATTATATGCGCAACAATTTTATACCATGAAGAAACGTTATCTGTTTTAATCGGTTTGAAGATTTTTTTTTTTAAATACAAGGCAAATGTATAATAAAATAAGTTACTAGGAGATAACACTTCAAACTATACAGATGTCGTGTGAACTTACGTAACTTGAATGAATTGTCTTTTCTTGCATTTTAAATACAAAAGTACAAACATCAAGGAACAATATGGAACTGTCAGTACTGCAGCTTTACTTGTATCTCTATAACGGAGGTTCGGAGAAACAGAACCCTCACAAGAATACTAATCATCTATGTCGAATAAATTGCACTGAAATATTAAAGGTTGATTAACCAGGGCAAGACAGAAAAGTATGAATGATTGTATATAAGCATACTTAAAAAAACCTTAGATTCTTTTTTTCAGTCCGAAATACACGTCGTATGCATTGAATTAGTTCGTTTTATGTAAAGTAAATATCAGAAAGTATAGCTCAAATACTTGGAAGTATTTTGTTATCGCTATGCAAAATTAACATAAACTGATACATTTGGCTAATTCATGCTTCCACATAAAACTAAACACCAATAAGAAAAAAATAATAACGATAATATGTAAAATAGTATATAGTGTATAGAAAATCTTATTTATGCATGTCTTTCTAGTAAAAGTACTAGAAGTTTGGTTAACAATAAAGTTTAGTATAATTCCAGTATTAGGGATAATATTAAATAACTTATAACATTAATGACTTAATATAAAATATAAAATCGATCGCCAGGTGAGGAATTATTCGTTATATAACAATTGGATATGAATAAATATCGGAAGATTAATTTATTAAACTGAATAGACGTTAAACACAAAATATGAATAGTTAATAAGTAAACAAGTAAAAATATGACAGATGTGATGAATGAAGTGGTTGTCTTTTCTGATAGAACGTTTCTTTTTAACTGTCATGTGTTTCGTACGTTTGCACGTAGGCCAGGCATGGCCAGTTGATTAGGGCACTCGACTTGTAATCTGAGGGTCACGGGTTCGAATCCTCGTCACACCAAACATGTTCGCCCTTTCAGCCGTGGGTGCGTTATAATGTGACGGTCAATCCTACTATTCGTTGGTAAAAGAGTAGCCCAAGAGTTGGCGGTGGGTGGTGATGACTAGCTGCCTTCCCTCTAGTCTTTTACTGCTAAATTAGCCTCGTGTAGTTTTGCGCGAAATTCAAAAAACAAACAAACGTTTGCACGAGAGTACACACTTTATATATCACAAATGTAAGGAATGGTCTGTTCTCATAAGTGTTAAAATCCATTCAATCAGCAAATTTCAAGTTTAGGAAGGATTAAAAAAATGCTTTAGAAATTCTTTCAAATTCACAATAAAATGTATTCTAAAGTTGCGACAGGCAACTACATATCTTTCTAAAAGTTGATAAAAATCATATTAATCGTAAATAGAAATTTTTATACATTTAAGGCCTGTTGCTTTTTAATGTTTCTCAGTTTTTGGCACTTAAGCCTTAACTTTTGAATATCATTTATGACTGTAGAAAGTTTCATAATTTTTTTTTCATTGAACAAATCATATTACTTCAAAAATACTTGATTAAAATTCATTTTCACCAATTATTTAGGTACCTTGTTGAATATATATATATATATATGATTATTTTAAAGTAGCAGAGAGGATATTGCTTATTCAATGTCTGCAATTATATATCATCTTTTAAAAATAATAATATAGCATCGTGCATAAGAAGAACTTTTTGATTCAAGTACATTTTGTAAATTTTGTGAAGGAATAATTTTATATCTTGAGTGATTTTTGTAAAATTGTCAGTTTTATGTTTCTGTTTCATGAGCGAACATTCCAATATCTTATTTTAGAATTTCGTCTACTATTAATATAGAAATCAATTCAAATATAAGAAGTTTATCAGTTATCGGTGTACTATGCCAAGCTCTTTTATTTGTAAATAGTTATAAAGACAGTTTCAAACAAGATGAAATATTTGATGTAATCAGTGCTTTTCAAGCAAAATTTTTTCAGACAATGAGAGAGAGGAAAATCTCAGAAAATATATTTACAACAGCACTTCATCTTTTCGCTCGTTTAATACTTTTTGTAATGGAAGGCAACTATAATTCCAAGTTTATTTTTAGGTATCTAATCAACCGGTTTACATATAGAAACTTACTCCTATACTTACTTGCACACATAAATGTGTTATGCACGTTCTTTGTTTTGTTTGTTGTACTAACTAGTCCTTGTGTGTGTATTAAAATACAGTTAATATACAAGATAAATTTAGTTTGATGTAAACATAGCAACTCTTGTATTCCTAGTAATCATATCAACTTGGGAATTATTTTATCCTTCAGATTGTTTAATATTTTTTTCTGTAGACTACCTGCTTTTTCTGTACATCTATACATTCTACATTATTTAATAAATTATTTAATGTTATTAATTATTGGTTAAAGTTATAGTATAATAAATTAAATTATTTGCTTGGGCACAATATTTTGAGTCTGGCTTAGACTTCTTAACATGAACAGGGAGCATACTGGGTTGTCCCTGTTAATATTACTCCCTATTAAAGTAATTAATTTAGGTTTTTAGCTTACCCCATCTTGAATTGTTCTCGTTCTATTTGATGATATTTATTTTGCGTGTATGAATGTTTTTATTTCAAGTATATCAAGAAATGTGTTTTCTCGGATAATGCTGAATTCATAAGTTTTATAATAATAAAAAAGCGATTATAAAGGCATTTGTAAAATTTCCCAAAACACAAAGAGATACACTATTTTTCTACTTTGTCTGAACATTGTTGGCATTGTAACTAATTTGCATTAATGTAATAAATGTTCACGATTAACATTGACAATAAGGTGAGTAATTTAATAAATATAATTAATATTTGAAACTGTCGGTACTTGGTGAAATTCCACAATTCCATAATTTACAAAAACAAGTGTAAAGTACAGCAAATATTTCATTTATTATTACCATGGTTTCGGTTTCGCCAGTAAATGCATCGTCAGGTACAGACTGAAACAGCTTTATGGGTGAAATCTTGGTGGTAATAAATAAAATCTTTGTGAAACGTACAATTATCCCTGTTTCCCTAAGCCCTGTAATTTATCAAATATGACTTAAAGCTAGATCAACATCAGGCAAATAGCCAGCAAGTTGAAACAATGAAACACATAAAAATGTTTTGCTAGGAAATAAAAAGTTGGTTTGTGTTTTACCACATAGAATTCCATTTACAAAGTTTTTCCTACTACCGTAGAATACTTTACGTTTCTATAAGTGTGTGTATATAT
>NW_013665613.1:1773285-1787460 GCF_000517525.1 Limulus polyphemus
AAGACATCTAGAATATTCTTAAGTACTATGGAAACAGATTTAATGACTGTATTTAAAGAATTAATAATAAATCTGAATTTCACAGAATTTTATGCAGTTTTGGAATTGCATATAAAAAATGGTAAATTCGTACAAGAATAATCTGTATGGATAATCCATTTTTAATAACCTTATTTAAATTAGTAATAACATTATTTTTCTTTAAAGTACTTTTAGAAAAAGTACTTGAGGTATTAATTTCATTAAGTAAAATTTGTGCGTATAATTTGTACACACAAAACCAAAGTTACAGCCAGCTTTATCAATAGGGGTGATAGCGAATTGTTTTGGAATTTATTTTATTTAAAAAAAAAATGAAAGAAATATCTAATTTATATCGAGATAAGTTTAAGGTTCTTAATCGATTCTTTATCGAATTAATAAAATATAATTTCCATTGAAAAAATAAACATGGCGGATAAAACATTTATTGAGTAACGTTAGGTGAACTTGAAAACACATTCATCACCTAATTTCCTCTGTGATCTAATTACAGACTACACACACTGAACATACACGCTGAACACACACAATAGACGATATGCATGTGACGTCAGTCACTGGGCCGGTTTTCTTTATTCCGCCATATTGGACATAAGAATGAACTGATGAAATAACGGTCAACCTAGCAGTTAAATGCTTAGAACTGAGTCGTGTAATAATGCCATTTGGTTGTGCTGCTGTTGGTTGTACAAACAAACAAAAGAAAAAATCCGAAACTATTGTTCTACAGATTCCCAGCTGATGAAGAGCGAAGAAATAAATGGGCCGCTGCGGTGAAACGAGAAGATCCAAGAAGTCGAGACAAGAAATGGAAGCCAACAGCTTACAGTAGAATTTGCAGTTCACGTTTCATCTCAGAACTATTACATATATATCCACATACATTTTAGCAAATTACATTACCTCAGAAACTATAAATGTATTTAGGCGCCCTGTAATTGATGCTTTGTAGTGCTTGTTTCATGAAATTTGTGAATATTTGGATCGAATTATGTATTAAAAGCTTGATTAGTTTGTGCAATTTTAGAAGCCTTACGGCCCTTGTCAGTTTACTGCTGCCTGTAAGTATAGGCCTATCACATTCTAAACGCATAAAATGACATCTGATAATCTAAACAAAAGTCCTACTACTAGTATGGGCCTACCAAATACAAATGTGGACGTAACGTTAACGTTAGAATCCATGATTTATGTCATTAAACAATTAGATCTAGGTTCTAGATCTATTAGATCTAGTAAACATAAGCAACGTTGGCAAACAGTGTCACAAACAAGTCGATGCTCTTTTAATTTAGAACGATATCAATCGTCAACATACATGAAATGCTGCTAGGCAAATAAAGATGATTAATTAAAACTCATCGAGGTTCAGTTTAACAGTTATGGTAGCAGTTACTTACCTTCGAGTAGATTACGTGACTTGATGTTTGTTTGTTTATAATTAAGCACAAAACTACACAATGGGCTATTTGTGCTCTGCCCACCACAGTATCGAATCCCTGATTATAGCGTTGTAAGTCCGCAGACATACCGCTGTGCCAACGTGATTTGAAGAGTCTTTCACTTTCTACAGTCTGACACTGCATACATAGCCTGCTACAAAGTATTTATAGTCATCTACACTTTTGTATGCCTTCAATTCCTTTCCTGTGTAGTGTAAGGCAGAGAAATTAAGTAATTGAAAACATCTGGGTGTCAGCATGACTAATGAACGGCATCTAAACTTGTGGTCATTGTCGGGAGAAATAGAATATGGGTCATTCATAGCCATTCCAAATTGCTGACGTTTTTCCTTATATCTAAACCCTTTGTCAAAGCGCTAAATGTAAAGTATAAAAAATAACGTTAGAGTTGTGGAAGCCGTTATGTTACATCCAAAATGGCATATGATAAAAGTAGTTACGTTTTCAGTAACGTGACTACATATCTTCTATTGTTGTACAAGACCCATCTCGGACCTTTAGAGACTCATGCTGCATCACATCCAGGCAATTATCACGATGAAAGTTGATCCAGCCTAACAAGTTTCACCAGTGTAATATAGTACTTTCTTATCCTGCCAATCATAACCAGCATGCAATCAGTACACACGCACATCTAACAGTATTAAATAACTTGTTTCAAAACAGGTGTCGCATATCGAACTGTTTCGAAATGCATACGGTAACATTTTAGCAGGATTGACAATGTGTAATTGAAGTTAATTGAAAAACGAGAGTGGTTCCAGAAGAAATTGCCTAAACAAAATATTAACAATAATCTTTGTTTATTTGCTCTTAATCACAAAGCTACGCAAATGGGTTATCCATGCTGTGCCCACCATAAAAATGTATTTTGATATGATTTTTGGAGTGCTGTAGAAAGTTTGCAAGGTCTTTCAACACGTCATCCAGATTATTTTGTATGTTCCGATTTATAAGACAAAAGTCATTCAGATTAATAAATACGAAAGGAATCATTTATGGACGTAAAAATACACTGAATGTATTTAGATATTCCTGACCCTCAAACAAGTGTATACTCTAGTGAATAGATTACTATTACCCCCCCCCCCCTTCAGAGTCTCAGCGATAAATCCGAAAGCTTGTAACGATAAAAACCGGGGTTTCAACCCATTATCTCTCGAAAAAATGTAAAAATAATTTTATAATATTCTATCGATTGTT
This sequence comes from Limulus polyphemus, assembly GCF_000517525.1. Taxonomy (NCBI): domain Eukaryota; kingdom Metazoa; phylum Arthropoda; class Merostomata; order Xiphosura; family Limulidae; genus Limulus; species Limulus polyphemus. The sequence goes on from NW_013665613.1 coordinate 1,775,994, forward strand.
AGATTTGATTATATTAACAACGCTTTACAGACAAAATGACTAAGAGTCGAAGGAAATTTTTTGCTATACCTTGTGGTGGAGAGATCGCACTATACCTCCAGTAAGAGGTATAAATTTACTACTAGGAAGGATGAACACAGGTGACAAAATATGTATTAACATAACATACGCAGAATATAGTAAGTACTACTTATTACAAAACTTACAGCAACATAAGAAAAAATGTAATGAATAGGTGTACTTTAATTATTATGTAGATGAGGGTTGAATGCTTGTTACCGTTAGAATCAAGTTTGTCAACAACATAAAAGTCAAGATTGACGAGAAAAATTAACCTCACTAACACTTCACAAGCAGGATGTTTTTTTTTAAGTTTTTGATTTCAAGTAATTAATACAAGCTGCATAAAGAACAAAAAGCTATAATAGTGCGTGAATAAGGAAGTTCAAATTAATATGTGTTTTTTTCATGGCATGCTATTAAAACCATGATGTGATATTTTTGTTTGTTACATTAAACCGTATATAATAGAAATACCTGCATATATATATATATATATGTGTGTGTGTGTATGTGTTAAAATTGCAAAGTGTCGAAAGTGTCTTTAACGGTACCACCAAGTATTTCTGGAAAGACGCAAAAGAACACTTACTAGTAGAAATACTACATTATTACCCGAATAACTTTAAATGATGTCACCGACAGGCTGTGAAAGAACACAAGTGATGTTTTAATGGAGTATGGTTGAAGAAATATCTCAACTTGAATAATTTCTAGTTTTACTTTCGTTCTCAGTCTAGAAGAATTATTACTTCAGAGAGGATGCATTATTTGCGACATTAACTGCTTTTTCAAAACATATCTCAAGACAAAGATAAATTCTACGTATTGAAAATTTCACATGAAATCCTTCAGCATTTTTATATTTACTATAATCCTTATTTATCAAATTATTGACGCACATTTAATTTTATTTTTGGTTCCCCTCGTGAATAAGCACTAAGTTTAAAGACTTAAAAAAACTAAAATCCAGGGTTTAATTCGCCGCGGTGAACAGAGTGGAGATAGCCAAGAAAACGATAACTTAACTATTAAAGCTACCATTTTCACTTGAAAACGTACTTTTCAGTTTTTTTAATCTTTAATAACTAAATCTCCTGTCTATGAATAAGTCCCCCCCCCCAACTCCCAGTGGCACAGCGGCATTTCGGTATTGGGCAGAGCACAGATAACCAACCAAAGAAACAGATGAATAAGTTTAGTTAAATTAGAAAGAAGCAATACCTAGAATAAGTATGCTCAATAAGTCAGTCATTTTTACGCACAACGATGACTCTGTCTAGATAAGTTAGTTCGATTATTCTCACCAAGTAACCTTGAGCAATGATCAAAAGACACTTTAGTTGCAAGCTAGCAAGCAAGATTTAATAGAAGATGCGAACCGAATGCAAATGTTGTGCTACATTTTATTGTCTCAAGCCACGTGGACCATCGTGTGAAATGTCACTTCACTATTAAAAGATTCGCGGCCTGCCATTCAGTCAAGCAACTTATCATAAGATAAGGATCAAACCAAGTAGTCTGTCAATGTCAGAAGTCCCACAAGCAACCTGTTCTTGCGATTTATTTATTGACACCTTGTCGTCTTGCAAACGACAAGCTAGGAAAAGACAAGACCCATTTATCGTTTTCGGTGACAGCTCGAACCCAACTTAAGGCTCAAAATTGACCATTTAACAAACTAGTCACATTTTCATGTTTTGTTGATTTCATTGTAAGTTGAACCTCTCGGGTTGTCGGATTGTCTTTTTAATTTCTAGCATTATAAGTGCGCAGACATACCGCTGTGCCACTGTGGAGCAAGAAGGAGTAGATTACCTGTTGTGATGTATATGCATAACTAATGTTTCCACCACATATAAAGAATGGCTTTGGGCTGAAGGTTACAAGGCAAAGTCAACTAAAGTTAACGTGTGTTTTATGGTAACGCATTATCGAAGACATTTTCCTTCTCGTGTGCGAATCGCAACATTTCCGGCGCTTATTCAGGCCACAGGCATAGAGCATGGTGAAGGAGGTCTTCAGGACCATTCATCATCATTGTGTGGCAGCTCACGTGCGGATGTGAACAGTTCATTTATTTCCGGACTAGAGCTATGCATCCATTATACTAGAGAAATATGTTCCGCTCAACTAATGTCCCAGTGTGTTATGACAATCAAAGCACATATAGTTGTGTCCATTTTCTTGTCAGAAGAACACGTACCAGGAATTAACCGAGTACTTACTTTAACATCGCACAGTAATGGTATCTCAGCAAATCCTTCGAACTAAGTTATATTGCTGTCATTGCAAGGAAGGCTACAGTGGGAACAATATATTTTGTACTTAAACCACAGTATTTACAACATCACATATGTACAAGAAAATAAAAATATTTTTTCTCTTATAACTTTAATATACAGTTTAGTACAAAAGTACAAAAGTTACTAAGAGAGTCAAGTATAATAATCATTAGTAATGTGATTTAACTTTCCAAAAACAAACAAGAGGGAATCCCCAATAGCCGCGGCACTTGAAATTCTTTTAGGCAGGATTAGAGTAAATTAATCTATAAGACCTTTGTTTCCCTCTTTATAAGCTATATTTTAGTGCGCCAGCAATACCAAGAGTGGGGCGCACGTATACCCCATTGGATTTTATTACTCATCAGTATCTCTATCAGCATACCCTCAAATTAAAATTGTTTTAGGTAGGAATAGAATAAATTAATCTATGAGACCTTTGGCGTGATCAAACACACCAATCAAAAGAGTTTGACATCCTGAGTACAAAACTGTAATTAGATCTCAAATCGGTCGAGAGATGACGGAGCTATGAGCTAAAAAAAATCTCAGAACGTTCTATGAGTCACTATGCCGCGTCTAAAAATGAAATGTACGAAAGTGAGCTAAAAATTAAGTTATTAATTACAGATAGCGAAAGATCATCCTCTTGTTAGTTTTTCAAACGATGTACTAATTTCTACCTTGCAGGTACCATTTTTTAATAATAATTTCATCTTCACAGTTTGTTTAGTCAAACACGAAATGGGTCAAAATAATAATGTTTGCTTCTAAGCGCAAAGCTGCGTAATGGGCTGCTTGTGGTGTGCCAACTGCAAGAATCAAACCCTGAATTTTAGCATTATAAACTTTAAAACTTATGGTTGAAACACGAGGGAGGTGATGGTCAGAATAATACTCGGATGTTTATATTTAATACGGGGATGGGTGAAAAGCAAACATCTAAATAACTTAGTGTTTCGTCATTATTTGTCTGTTTTACTCTGAAACTGTGTAAATCACATTCAAGAAGGGTTTTGATTTGATAAATTCTACCTTGTAGCAAATGCACATAGTAGTATTTAATTAAATTAAAACAAAAACTCCTCTTTGCCTTAATTTCAACACATTGAAATATAGCTAGCTCTATTTAGTTGAAAACTTGCTGAATTCAGTACACAGTGACTTTCTTTTTGATAATACAATGATAATACAAATAGTACATTTTAGAATTACTTTGTGTCTTTTGATTCCCTTGATCAGAACGTGGCCGACTTTGTTATCGAAAGTTAAGTGTCTGTTTAAATCCAACTCTTTGTCAATCACCCTCTTTGTATATGCCTTTAGAACTAGTTAAGCTAATTGTATATATATATATATATATATTTGCTTTAAAATCATTAGATTTTATTGATTTGAAAGTTATTAAAGTGGTGAACCTTACTATATGATGAACTCTGTGATTTTGAATGAAATACCTCTTCAACATTCTATTATATAGTGTTGAATACGTTATAGTAGAATGATTTTGGAATCTCACCATATCATTACGTTCCGGCCATGCTATCTCTAACGGCCGTACATATGAACAATATCCCTGCAGCGTAATTTCCATCCCAATAGGTTCTCTCCTGAGGTTGTGATGTCCGAATATAACACTTTTCCACGAAACACTCCAATAATCCACCTATTGTACGAGGACGACGGTTTCCCACACCCTTTCATCATTCCAAATGTACAGGAATCAATATACGTTGCTTGAGGTATGCGACAGTTAAATGGGAGGTATGACCGGAAGTCTCAACTTGGTGAATCCATACGTTGTTGGTATCGTTTCCAGACAGATATCCATTTATAAAACGAAAAGAGAAACGTGTGTGGGAAACTTTTTAAACGTCATTAAACTATTCAAAAATGAAATTAGGAGTAGAGAAGTACGGACGATGTCACCATATGCGTAAGGGAGGGGTGGATATAGATAGTGCTATACATTACAAAGGGAAAGCTAATTGAGAATGGATACGTCATCCGTCAGCGTCCCCTCTCAGAGAGCAGTGTTTATGTATTTAGGTTTAGTGTATGAATTTATTCATTTATCTGTAGTTATTTAGAGTACTGGTATCGTACTGAGTTTTAATACTTGCTCCCGATATCTATGTTATGAAATCGTTGCTAGATCCATTGTTGCATACCAGATAAGTCGATTGGTTTGTCATTTATGATCAGACTATGGTTGTCACTTGATTTACTGATCTGCATATGCAAATCCGTTTTAACTAACGTGCTCAACTTCTCCTTACTGTAAATTTGTATAAGACCAGCTAATAAAAATTCTTAAAGATGACTAACATTCTTATTCTTATGTGATGTCGCACGACCTCCAACCTATACTCGCAAATCAATGTAGATTGATATGTAAAATACAGGTTGTTTTCTAATGACACTTCTGGTACGATACACCAAGTTATTGCGCATAGAAGGATTATAAATAAAGGACTCACGAAGCACTTTTTTATTGTAAAAAGTGGTCAATAAGCAACAACTTACTAGTAACTAAAACTTTACATATTACAACAACGAAGAATGTCCAATAGACTTATTACTGAGTGTCTTGAGTAGTGTGAGTGTTTAAAGATACATACACTAATCGCAACGAAAAGATAGATATTGGTGAGTTAATAAATCTTGTGTCTGAGGAAAAGCCTCAATATAATAGTATTGATTTTTAATGTCTGATTTTCAAAGAAGCTCAGATCTGTCCATGTCATTTGACCCACATGAACATTAAATATCAACCTATATCAATATTCCCCTCTACATCACGAACTAGACATGAACAAGAAACATGCCTTTTGCTCAGGAAAAAGACCAACAATTTAATTCTCTATAACTGAGCAAGTAAAACACTAGAAAAATTTCGTAACTTTAAACAATCAACTCAAGGGCAAGAACAATGGCTAGTTGTAGGGTAAGGATAAAGTTTATTGGTCGCATAGCAGCACTACGACGAATAAAAATTGCATTTAACCCTAATTAAATCTATATAAATAATACGCTTGTGTTTGTCTATTCGGAACTTTTCTCGACCAAATACTACAAATCTCATATCGTTACAAAGGCCTTTCTTTGTCCGAGTAGTCCGGATTGCATATTAGTTTTTCCATTCAGAATCACTTTTTTAATGCAATGATTATGATACACGATGGCACAATATCACGTGACGACTGGCTTCGATTTCAACTTTAGTTTTTTATTTGCAAAATGCAAACAACACTTAACTCGCGTGTAATTTCCTTTACAAAATTAATATTACACTAAATACAATTGGTATGAGCTTTCTCTACTTATATGGGTCTAAAATACGCATGCGCAGTTCGTTCAAAAGCACATGCATATCCCTTTGTGAACAGGCATTCAGATATTTCTGCATATTCAGCTAAGTTTGCCTTTATTACAACTTTACATTTACTTTACTTTTCAATAATTTAGCTTCGATTCGTTTGATAGATTGCTATAAACACATTTTAGCTACTTTTCTTTAGTACGGGTTTTATTCTTTGTTTTTGTGAGTTTCTTTGTTTCAACTAGTAGCCCAAAAGTTGGCGGTGGGTGGTGATGGCTAGCTGCCTTCCTTCTAATCTTTCATTGCTAAATTAGGAACGGCTAGCGCAGATAGCTCTCGATTAGTTTTGCGCGAAATTCAAACCAAATCTTTTTCAACTCGTAAAACCTTACATTGAACGCCAGTAACTATTTCATACTATGTACACTATTATAAATACTATTACTATACTTTATTGTTTACTTTACGTGTAGTAGTTTTATTAAATAAAGCTACGTCTACGTGAGTTTGTTTGTCTGACCGCGTAAAGTTTTTCGAATAGACCAGGATTTATCGATCTAACATGTAATGCCTGCAAGAAAATGTAGCTTAAATGCTGTGCGTGAAAATGGTAGAATAACGAAAATTCGAACGAAGGACATGAAAACTACGCAAACGTTTTACGGGTCGCGGTTAGTAATAAATAATTCCTAAGTAACACTACTGACAGACACTATTAGGACAGTAACATAATTTAGCAATAACGCAAGCCCCAACATACACTAAATTACTTGTGTATGGAAACACATTATGCTACTATAATAGTAAATTGACAAAAAACAACTTATAAACATAATGGAGTGTTTTATTTTTGGGGAACTTCCTAAATGTTTCGAACCATCGAACATAAATTACAAAATGAGAAATTGGTCGATTTGTTTGCCAACAATCCTTAATGTGTATAAACATCAAATATTTGACGTTCAGAACAACTTGTATTAATAGTCAATAAGAAAGTTTTAAAATTATTTTGGGTACGTGATTTGTTTCTGAGGTTAGTTATTTGTATAATGATTAACGTTTATGTAGTCGTAAGCAACGATTGTTTGTTTGTTTATAATTAAGCACAAAGCTACACAATGGGCTATCTGTGCTTTGCCCACCACTGGTATCGAAACCCGGATTCTAGCGTTGTAAACCCGCAGATATACCGCTCTGGCACTGGGAGCCGTTAGCAACAAAATAATAATTAAATTACATATGGCGTATTTTTCTAATAATCAAAATCAGATTTTTAGTAATTATTAGTTGTAATAAAATCCAGAACATATCAAAGAAATGTTGGATAATTGTAGGTGATATAAAATTATAAAAATAATTATTTTACTTGTATGCTAAGAGCAAAACTTTACGTTACACATTTTTAGAGGTAGTTTTATATTCTATTAAAAATTAATCTTATTGAATGAAGCATGCAGAAATTAACTACACCAATGAGGAAAAACAAACAAGGCTTTTTCAAAATTTGTATTGACGGACCAGTAGCACAGCATATTTGTTGATACTAGAGCGGTGCTGGCAACCTTAGATTAATAAAAACGAAACTTATTAGAAGTTTACACAACTTATAATAATTTACATTCCATCTACCTACAAAATACTATTTTTTCTTACAATTTGATATACCAAATCCTTCTGTAGTAAAAATTATAATTTACCTTATACAGGAATGTACCAATCTGTTCTTAGAAAATTTGGAAATTAGGCAAAGAATATCTAAGATACTTTTCTGTTTTTCCTTTTATCACGCTAAAATATCTGAATAAGACGTTTAAAAATTTGTATGTACTATGTTAAGTTCTTTACTTTCAAACCAGCGCATACACTTCTGAATTTGCCCCCCAAATGGCACAGCGGCATGTCTGCGGACTTATATCGCTAGAAACCGGGTTTCGATACCCGTGATGGGCAGAGCACAGACAGCCCTTTGTGCTTAGTAACAAACAACAACATCTTAATTTAGCTAAATGAAGATACTTATTAACCCTTCTTTTGTGACTGGTGTAAATCTATCTACCACTTCATGCGCAAAGATTCGCGAATTCTTGCAGCGGGCTATTCAAAATATTGGGCTTGCATCATATGATGTCAACCACAGTTAAAGGGTTGAATACTTGAGAAGACCCCCAGTGGCACAGCGGTATGTTTGCGGACTTATAACGCTAGAATTTGGGTTTCGATACTCGTAGTGGGCAGAGCACAGATAGCCCATTGTGTAGCTTTGTGCTTAATTACAGACAAACTTGAATACTTGAGATGGATGTGTATAAATTCACCACACGTACATTTCTTAAAAAGGAAAAAAATTACTTACATATACAAAAGTACTCGAGTTACTCAACAATGCTTGATTAAAGTTCATAAAGCAAATAACAAAGCACAACTACTCTTAGAAATTTGTTTATTGGTAGCATAGTTGCTTGTTTATTATACACGTTTGGTTCAACCAAGTTAGTAGAACTATTTCTTTTAGTTTTATCACGTGACAAAATAGTTTAATAGAAATCATTAGTTAAATCTATGTTTTAATTTGTACGTTTTATCGCAATAATATTAAGTAATTTACTGCAGAAGGCTATTTTCATTCTCAATTAAGAGCTTCACATAAAATAGGTGGTATATTTTGAAATTTATGCAATCTCGGGTTCGGAATATCAAAAGATACCGTGTTAAGCGATGTATGCTTAGCAAAATTTTGTTTGTGCTTAGTTATGTGATTAATTTGTATTACCTCTTTCAACTTTTCTGAAATAAATATATTTTAAACATATGAGTTATATGTTGTGTTTATTAATGATTGGAATAGCTTCTGTGACGGATTTACTATGACTTATTTATTTTAATATAGATGTTTGTTTAAATTAAATTTATGTTTAGAAATGTACATAACTTATAAGTTATACTGCTAAATCTGTAGTTGTAGAAGATTCTCGAGTGTAAGAATCAATATACGTGTGTACGTAAACGCTACTGAAGCGTTTGTATTGTTGAGTAGCAGTTTATTTGTTTGTTTGAAGTTAAGCACAAAGCTACACAAAGGGCTGTCTGTGCTCTGCCAACAATGGCTATTAAAACCCGGTTTCTAACATTGTAAGTCCGCAGACATACCGCGGTGCCACTGGGAGGCTTGTTGCGTAACTGAAATTTCGAGAAACTCTCCACACGCCTATAAATATAGACAACGCGACGCGCCTAAAAACAGTATCTGTTATTGGTTTGCTATAGTGGTATACTATAAACTTCTAAACTGTGATTGTTATAACGCTTATTAATTAAAACACTTCATATATATAACCAGGAACATTTATAAATTTCGAACATTATAACCCATTTAACTTCAGTGGATTCACATCAGACATTAGTACTTTTACAAAAACATTACCTAATGTCATCGGTAGAAAAAATCTGCGTGTGATCAGTAAAGACGACAGAGCTAAGTAGCTCCCCGTTAAGTGAATTGAACCTCCGTCAACTCGAAATTATCTCGCTCATCGTGAACCCTCGATAAGATATCAAGGAAGTTCTAGACTACATAGATGACTTTATATTGCTTGTAACTTTGTGAAACTTTTGCTTATAAATCATTGTTTGTAATAACTATTTGTAATAACAGTTATTGTAAATTGTATTATTGGTTCTATATTAAAATATGTTTGTAGTAAAAAAGAAAACTGTGTGTAGGAATCGTGTTGGCAAATATCATAAATTGGATATATATATCGGCATTTATTTAACTACTAAATCTTAATTGCAATTTATCTCAGATTTAGTAATAGGTTACATTTCCTCAAAGAATGAAATAACAAGAGGGAATCCTCAGTATCTGCGATACTCGAAATTTTTAAATCTATGAGACTTTTTCAACCGCGAATGAGCGGCTCATAGAACGGCTATGAGTTTCTTTGTATTTTTCATTTCAAGTACAGACTTTTACCTCATATCTCCATCATTTCTTGATCGACTTGAGCTCTAGTTACAGTTTTTGACTCAAGAGGTCAAAGCCTTTCGCTTCATGTATTTGACCACGCTCAATGTCTCATTTATTAATTTATTTATTAATTAAAAAGGGAAAGAAAAATCTCAAATATTAAGTTACTCTAATTCTGCCTAAAGAATTTCAAATGCTGCGGTTATTAGGGATTCCCTCTTGTTTTCATTTTTATTATCTATATTTTTGTGCATTGGCAATACCAAGCGTGTTGCGCGCCTATACCCGATTCGATTTTATTACTTATCAGGATCTCTACCAGCCAACCCTGAAATTGAAATTATTTTAGGCAAGATTAGAACAATCTATGAGACCTTTCGCGTGGTCAAATGAATCAAGCGAAAGGGTTTGACCTCCTGAGTCCAAAAATGTACTTAGGTCTGAAATCGGTCAAGAGATGACGGAGCTATGTGCTAAAAGTTTGTACTTGAAAAACTCAGAGCCATTCTATGACCGAGCCGCTATGCCGCAGCTGAAAGTACGATTGTATCCAAATTAACTGCAAATTCTGTAGATATTCAAAAGTTTTTTGTTTTGTTTTTTAAATAAGCTTTACCACAGTTATTAGTGCAAAGTAAACATGTGGCTTGGCACTCGACTAGCAATCTACAGCTCGCGGATTCGAATCCCGTCACTGAAAATAATCGACCTTTCAACCGTGAGGCGTTATAATGAGACAGTTAATTCCACTTTTTTGTAAAAGTGTAATGGTGTTGACTAGCAGCATTTCCTTTAATTTTGTCACTTCTTAATTAGGGACGGCTAATGCAGATAGCTCTCTAGTAGCTTTGAGCAAAATTAAAGAAACAAGTAACGAAAAGTTAATGGTGAATTTCCAGATGCTTATTTTTAATACCACTCTAAGTTTATCAATGACTTCGATAATTTTATTGATAGATTATTTATTGGCGTATGATTTGGTTAACACAAACATTAATCTACTTACTTTGTATTCAAGTTATTACATTAAAACTTTCTGCGTGAATTGTGAGACCACTCCCTTTTTTATTCTTTGGAAGTCAAATGACTGACAATTACGATATCATCAGTCATTTTTTTACAATTTATACAAAATAATGTTTTTTGCTTTGAATTGGAACACCAAATATTAACATTTCGAACAATTACTATCACAAAAAATTATAGTAGTTAAGTATTTAGACAGATTTCCTCTGAGACACAATGAATTATTGCCTTGTTAAGATAACATTAATTTTTCTGAAAGAAAGTAAAGATCACAAGATTAAGATCACATTTCCCTTAATATATATTTTGAAAAATGAGGTCCGCTCATTTGTCAGAGTGTGTCCCATGTGGCTTCAACTAGAGGGATTAATCGTAAGATTAGTCTTCAGAAGCATTAGTAGTCACTCTAACATTTCCAACCAATCTTTTTCTTTGTGCTTAGTTACTCTTCATAAAAGTAAATGAAAGAGCACAGATACTCTGATAAATTTGTATCTATGACACCAATACGTAAATATAATAGTATTTCCTGTTTAACCTTACCTATATAAAAGCCCGTGTGTCAAGTCACCCTTGATTTCTCGAAATAGGAGAAGTAATAAAAGCCAAAATGCATTTATCCAGATAGAATAGTTGGATTACTGCCTGCCCATTACGATTTTAGTGACGCGGATGCAACGGGAGCCGTGAATCCTTGTAAGTATAGTGAGTGTTGTTATAATAAGCATAAGTAAAGATGTAATGTGGGATAACTTAGACTAAGGCCAAGTACGTAAAATTTATCATGAAATTAAAAAATATCATCTC
>NW_013665613.1:1787549-1792927 GCF_000517525.1 Limulus polyphemus
AATATCATTTCAGTTTTAAACTTAAATCGTTTCTGAATTAAGCTATTTTCTGTTATATCACCAATGTTTTAAATAAAAAACAAACCTCTTTATTCAATGGAGACTTTAAATTCAGAAATCAACAAATATTTCCCACTTGGTTGTCTTATATAATTTCATTTTATATTTCCAGTATATAGACTAACAATAATGTTAGGTTATATTTTTGTTACAACATGACATAAAAGCCATTGTTAGAACGTGGTGTTACCAAAACCCACTGGCTTTTCTATATATTAGAAGTTAATCTAACTTATTTTTACCAGTAATTATTATACGAGTACGCCAAGAATGCATTTCATGAATGATCTTAATTTTGATTGGCTCACAAAGGATCGCGCGGTCAAGGAAAAAGTAAGCAAATACGCCCCAAAATATTCAGCCACTACCGAGAATCTTTTCACACGACGTGATTGTGTACAAAATCGGCCCCTTCTGAAATTCACCCATTGTAACACCTACACTTTAGACATCCAAGACTGTAAGCTATCAAAACATTAATAGTTAGCACATTGAAACGAATCCTTAGAACAGTTGTCGAGATATAGCCTAGTCGAATCTGATCATGTTGATCGTTTTCTTCGTTTTCTCACACCCAATTTGTTTTTATGGAGTGCGTATTTAATTTTCAAACCCCAACCATCATCTCAACCTTTGTCCGACAGCTTTGAAATTAATATCACTACTTCCTTCATGTTCACTCTACCAGTAAGAGTGTTTGTGACTTTAAACAATAAGTTTTGTGGCCTACAGGGCTGGTTTTAGCTAAAACAAAATTATATTTTAAATTTATTTTAAATTTACAGGGATAAACAATATCATTACTTTTATTTTTTTGCAAATATAGTGAAATTCTGACGAGGAGTTTTCTTGTAAAGTGCTTATAAATTTATAAATTGCCTGTGCCAATGGGTGGAATTTAAACCGACTTCCTGTGTAAACACACGAGACTCGCGAGTTTCAATTGTTTGTTGACAGCCATTACTTATTTGTCTAAGCTAATAGATTTGTTTGTAAGATTAATTCATAAATACATTTTCCATACAGATAAGCCTATATACTAGTGCGCACATTAGCTCGTGCTAGCTAGGACTTGCTTGTATTCCAGAATTATTTACTATTCACTATGTGAAGGGCGTGTGTTTAATGTTCACAGTTTATTCACACGTACTTATTAATGTATAAGCTTTATACGTGGTTTTGGCTGACAGGCAGGCTTCAGCCAGAATTGTCCAAGTTTTGACTGTTACTCACTATTGAAGTGTGGTGTTAACTTGTTGTGTGTGCCTAGTGCTAACATTAGCACGGATATTTTGTCGTTAAGCGCTTGTATAAAAAAGGTATGTGTATTTCACAAAAACATGTGATATCTAAACTAAAAACAGCTTGGCTGTAAAAAAAAAAAGCACGGCCAAGAAAAAGTTATTTGTTATACACATAACAACTAAAAAAAATTGATATCAGAATGCAGCCAAGGCAATCAATATTATTGGATGCATAGTTTAAATGTGCTATAGGTAAACTCTATACTTGGTTTACAATTATGTTCTTATCATGCTTGTAAGTTCTATTAACGATAGCGCAAGTATGAGTTACTTGTCATTTGACCGCTTTTGTGTATGATTATATATACATATGTTAGTATTGACAAAAACAGCGGTCAAATGACAAGTAACTCATACTTATGCTATCGTTAACAAAATTTACAAACATGATAACAAAGTAATTCTAAACAAAGTATAGAGTTTACTTTTTTAAAAACAATTTTAAGCTATGTATCCAATAATATTGATTGCCTTGGCCGTATTCTGATATCAATTCTTTTACTCGCTGTTTGTATAACAAATAACTTTTTTTCTTGGTCACGCTTTTTTTACAGTCAAACTGTTTTTGGTTTAGATATAAACAAACATATATAATTAAAGAAAAACTCTGATGTTATTCACGTTTTGCGTTTGATATATCATACAAATAATGAAAGGGCATTAATTGTCACATAATGAAGTCCCATGTATGGCTTGAAACAATTAAGTCAGAAGTAAAAGCATATAACTCTTACAGGACAAACAGCACCCTAGGGAACAAAAATGAAATAAAATGGGAAAAATATTTTAGTAGAAGAGGTATTAAAGAAAATATAATAAGTCAGGTATATCGTTTCGGTTATATGTGACTGTTTGATTTAATTTATTATCACAAGTTACACACGTAAAATGAAATAAGAGTTTAAATTTCAAAGCTAGAAATTGTTTTAGCTGAACAAAGTTTCACATATAAATCTACATTTCACTGCCCACAGCAAGATTTTTGAAAGGTAGTTGCTTCTTATGAAAACCAAATATTAAACAGGTTCCTATCCCATCTACACCTTACACACTTAATAACATTTAAGATGTGACCCTAACGTCCTAGAAGAGATTACTCTTGATCTGTTTCATGAAATAATCTAGTTATGCATTTCTCTCCAAGAACTGGAGTAAAGATTGTTACGTATTACAATTTCTTATAGACTAAAACTAAATTAAATTGTACTTTGGATTTAGTAGTTAGATAAATGTCGATATGTATCCAATTTATGATATTTGCTACAATATTGATACACACAGTTTTCTTTGTTTTATACAAATATATTTTAATATATAAACAATAATATAATTTACAGTAACAGTTATTACAAATAGTTATTACAGACAATGATTTATATACAGAAGTTTTACAAACTTACAAGCAATACAAAGTCCTCTTTCTAGTCTGGAACTAGTCTCTTGTCGAGGGTTCACGATGAGCGAGTTAATTTCGAGTTGATGTAGGTACAATTCATTTAATAGGGAGCTAGCTAGCTTTGTAGTTCTTGCTGATCACACGCCGATTACAGGTCGAGTTTCTTTTACCGCTGAAGTTATATATTATCTTCGTAAAAGTACTAATGTCCGATGTGAATCCACTGAAGTTAAATTATTTGTAATGTTTGAAATTTATAAACGTTCTTGGTCAAATATCATAAGTTTCCAGTTAATAAGTTCTATAACAATCACAGTAATAGTTTCCAAAGTTTATATTACACCAACTATAGCAAACCAATAATATATACTGTTTTTAGACGCGTCGCGTTGGTTATATTTATAGGCGTGTGGAGAATTTCTCGAAAATTCAGATTATGTAACAATACAAAGCTACACTAGCGATTACTACACACATATATTGTTGATTCTTGCACTCGAGAATCTTCTACAACTTTAGAGAATAGGCGGGAGTTTCGCAGTACATATTTAACAATATGCGTTATTTACATTTCTAAATATAAATTTAATTTAAACAAAAATCGATATTAAAATATAGAACAATCAATCCGTCACAAAATTATTTATTAGAGTTGATTTGAAATCATTATCAGTCGAAACTTTATAACATACAGGGGTACCGTACTCGTCCCATTGAAGCTAATAAAGAAAACGTAAACGATGGTGGAATATATTAAGCCACAAATATAAAAATACTCATTTAATAAACTGAGGGCAATTGTTTAGAGCTATTGGTTAAGTCTCATTCAATTAGTAGTTGCTTCCAGTGGCAGATTAATATGTCTGTGGACGTTAGAAACCCGGTTTCGATACCCTTGGTGGGCAGAGCACAGATAGCCCATTGTGTAGCTTTGTGGTAACTTCAAACAAACAAATTTAGTACTCATTTGTACCTCAGGGAGAAAGTTGCAGTCGTCGTCAGAGTTGATTGTGGATTTATCTACGGTGCACAAGATAACAGACAAATGTGTTGTTCGTTTATGTATGTAAGTTAACTCTTGATCCAAGAATCATTCTTACATCAGTTCCAAACTACCGCTAGAAATGTGCAAAACATAAAAAAACATACTTAAACATCACCTGTTACAAGATTCAGAGCTTGATAAGTTCAAAAAGGAAACTTACTGATTTGTGTATTCATTTTAAATTTATTGACATTATCAAATCTATGCGAGTTAAAGAAAAATAAACAATTTTGTGCAAAACAAATGCATAAGGCCTCATGAAATGGATGTACAGTTGCAGCTTCCTTAGTCTTTAGACAAGAAAAAATTACAACATCGTTAAGTGTTTATAAGGTAATTTGATTTTGTTATTTTATTCAAATAACCTGAGTTTTATAGAAAACAGTCCTTTAGCGGATTGAATTGTATTTGTATGCCTTAAAATGACATGTTAGGTATTATAAGTATCAAAAGAAAATGTATATAAATCTCAAATCAAAACTACACCTACTTTCAGGCAAGTAGGCCGCACCTTAACTTTTAAATCATGTTTTTATAAATAGTTTTCAACTCCGAAAATCCCAAAATAATTCAAAATACGTCACCCTAATGACCCAGATATTTTGTCGTAAATTTTTTAAAACATGTGTGATAAATTGTAGTGATTGTTTTATACATGTTTGTTAAGCCTCAACAAATATCTAACAAATAAATTTCTCAATCACTTTTATATATACTTGTTTAAGTTACTGTATAGTTTCTTATTATTGAGCGCTATTATTGGACGAACAAATGAACATAGCTGCTTATGCAGGATTTGAGAATGACACCTTGCTAAGAAACTATATATTAACGATACAGTAAAAGTATCTTTAGTACAGTGGAGTTGTGTTATAGTAAGATAACAGACATATTTCGTATTTTGAGGGTCCTCAACAAAGAATGTTTCCATGTCTGTCCACCGGAGAAGATATGAACATGGAGTAGTTAGCTGTGTCACATCCTCACGACTAGTTCTGGGAGAAGTAATAAAGTACAATGATAAGAAAAAAAAGTGTATTGTACAGGAAGAAATAGGGAAAAGCAGAAGGATAACAGCATAGAGCGTGATCTGGCACAAGCGTGTACACGTGCGTCAGAAGTTCCGGGTCTAAGAAAGGATCTATTCGGTGCTCGGTTTCACCATACAAAGAATGGAACAGCTAAGAACTAAATAAAGTTTCTAAGGTGAAGGAGTAAGGAGTAAATATTGCACAGTTGTGCATGAAATACGGTGTGGAATCATGAAATTTACTTTATTTAAGTGATACAAATATACGTGTTCAATACAACCCAGTATCGGCTAATATATAACCAAGATAGCTATATTTCATTCATACACAGTACTTTTACCCTTCTCCTAAGTGAAAACTACATTTTAAATATATGCTTGTTGAAAGTTCTGCCATTCAAGTAATAATATATGGTGTGAGAGATTACTTATTACAACGAAACATTTTAGCAGTTTGTTTATATACCGTACTTACAGTCACATGTTTCAGAATATTAAATTTCACATTCAGTTTTCTAGAATTGATGTGCCTAATAATTGCTT
>NW_013665613.1:1793649-1794382 GCF_000517525.1 Limulus polyphemus
TTTACGATATTTGCCAACAAGATTGATACACACCGTCTTCGTTTTTAACACAAATACGTTTTAATATACACACAATACAGTTTACAGTAACAATTGTTACAAATAGTAATTACAAACAAAGATTTATAAACAAAAGTTTCACAAACTTACAAACAATATAAAGTCTTCTTTCTAGTCTGGAACTTCCTTGATATCTTATTGAGGGTTCACGATGAGCAAGTTAATTTCGAGTTGATGTAAGTACAATTCACTTGATAGGGAGCTAGCTAGCTTTATAATTCTCGCTGATCACACGCCGATGACAGGTCGAGTTTTTTTTTACCGCTGAAGTTATATAATATCTTCGTAAAAGTACTAATGTCCGATGTGAATCCACTGAAGTTGAATGATTTGTAATGTTCGAAATTTATAAATATTCCTGGTCAAATATCTTAAGTTTTCCTATTGATAAGCGTTCTAAGCGTTCTTTCGAAGTTTATAGCACACTGATTATAGTGAACTACTGATAGACACACACTCTTTGGCTCATCGCGTTGGTTGTATTCATAAACATTTATTTATGTTTTCTAAAACATTCAGATTACATAACAATGCTGAACTATATTTAAACGTTTACGTATATAGATATATTGTTGATTCTTACTCTCGAGAATCTTCTACAACTTTGGTCATTAGGCTGAATTTTCGTAATACATATTTAACAGTATAAGCAATGTATGTTTCAAAATATAAA
>NW_013665613.1:1794462-1800475 GCF_000517525.1 Limulus polyphemus
GTTACAGTAGCCCATACGATCACCTAATTCTAGTTATTAATGAATTATCTTTTTTATTATTACTAGAAACTAATTACTAAATACTTTATAATCTTAAATTTCCACTGCTAATCGCCTGTTGCCTTCAGAATTTTTACAAAAGAGCATTGTTTATGGTAATAGTGATTTGAATTTGGTAGTGGATCTTCTTCATAGAAAGGCTGGTGTGCTACTCGTTCGTCCGGACTATCCACGTTACGGTTAAATTCCCCAACAAACTATTTATTGAATGTTTTCCATTAGGGATATTCAGATTTTAGTGACTTGATTTTGATGCTAGAATAACTGACTATGCTTATCAGTTATATGGTTGTAGAAGGTATATTATATCTTTCTTTGTCTTGTGTGTGGCTCATATTCCATTATTTTCGTCTTATTTCATTTTACTGTGTGGTATTCTGTTATATTATGATGGAATGTTGCATGCAGATTAGTATTATAGAGTCTTGCATGCCCATTATGCCCCTAAATCCTTACTTTTGTTGGCATTTTTGTTTCCTTAGTGTATTGGAGCCCATACTTACTAGGAATATTGTAAATGGGGTGTTTGCTCTCCATTGAGTCTGAAGATGGTTTGTTGAGTTGTGTTACACCTTCTGAATGCTGTTCTGGTGTTCTCTCTATGCTCTCAGAGAGACCAATAACATAGAGGAATTGGTTTTGCAGCTGGAATTTTCTTTCTGGTTATTACTGATGCTTATACTTCCATATTTCTTGGTTCATGGTTTACACACTCAAGATGGTTTGTAATGATGGGTTTTTCTTCCGTTCTCTTAGAATCTATTGTATTACAAATTTTCTTCGTTCTGGAAACTAGGTAGTTTTTGGCGCCCGTCGTTACTTTGATAGGATGGTTTGATTTATAGTCAAGGAATTTACGTTTGTCTAGTAACTGCTGTTTTGTGTCTTAGTAACCATCACGTGTAGAATGGCAGTTTGTTATCTTCTATTTCCATTCTGAACTCTGTCGTTGTATGCTGTCTGTTCAGGTGGTTAATGAATTCTAGAATCTTATCTATACTATGTAGCCATATTACGAGTGTATAGTCAGCATACCAAGGCTTAGAGCGGCTGTTTTGAGAGCGTTATATTCTAAATGTTCCATACTGATGATATAAGGGTGAACCCATGGCTAGGCTTTCTTGTTGTTGTTAATATTTATATTCATGTTTGAAGAAAGTTGTGAGTTGTATTACTGTAAAATGTAACAGTTGGCGCGTTCCTCGAGAGTTCTGTCACTTTCGAGCTGTTAGCAGAGCACCTGTAGTGTTTTAATGGTTGTTTCGTTAATGAATAGGTTGGACACATCGAAACTGATCATAGTGTCTTGTGAGGTTATCATAATTGCGTCTGTAAAATCCACTAAGTAGATTGAGTTCTGAAAATGAGAGGATGTTTTGCCTGTTAATGATGATACTATATTTTTAAGTTATTTAACCCAAGGATGGCACATACGGTCTCTGCAGTTAACTATGGGACAGAGCCTTGGTTGTGTATTTTTCAGCTAAGTAATAGATGGAACTGTAGTGTAATGCTTGTTGTTTGACTGTTTCTTTTTGTAGGATATAAACAAGTTAGCAATTAGTAATATAAAATTATCTAATGAATAATTAGATTTGGAGGATCATGCTTAGGCTGCTAACCATGACAACAATTGATGTCGTATCGCCACAGCTGTATCATAAATACTGCAAAGAGGAAATCAAATTTCAGTCTTTTATTAAAGTGTTTGTGTTTGTGTAATTTGCAACATGTGACATTTTTGTCATGTGTTTACTTAATAATGTAAAGCATATGTGTTTATTCCACAGTTTCCACTTAATATGATATAAATTATATTTGTATAACTGAGGTGTAAATTTTTCATACTTTACACGATTAATATAATGTTTCTCCTTCAAACACTTTGATGTTGGATGATTAGAGGAATTCATAGAGGTAAGTTTGCTGTGCGTATAACAGAATATGTGATGATTTATTTGGGAAATAATACTTATTAAAATATAGTACGGCTGGGCAAGAACTGGAATAAAAGACTTATTAACAAGAATAGCATAATCTTACGTTAACAGTAAAAATAAAAGCTTTATTTTGCTTTCTACTTAACCCTAGGCAGGCAGAGAACATACAATGCATACACATACAAATATAAATATATATATATATATATATAAGATAGTACGTGACTGACAAATGACAAAACATATAAACATTTAAAGCTAGACCACGAATTCTTGTAGTTCTGCACTTCACTAGAACTATACCATTGGAGAAAGAAATTTAACAAACATATATTACATATAAGGGGAAAAGCCGTCCCACTAATCAAGTAGAAGCGGTTACAAAACTATACAGGGAGTCAGGTTAGCAACTTGAGAAAGTCATCTTCAAGTTTTCTATGGCTAACCAAACCAAGGAGATCACAGAAATAGCTTACAACTGGCAGTAACTAAGAAATTATTACAATATAATCATACTGGTAAAGTAATAGTAAAAATTGACTTTTGCAGACAGTTAAAGGGTTGAAATATTAAAAGCAATGCAAATTACTATTCAGTTACAATAGAAATAATGTTAATGATAGGTCTGACAACAAAGCTCACATACAGAAATAACCAAGTCTATCACAGTATGTAAAATTTAGTTGGTTTGGTTTGAATTTCACGCAAAGCTACATGATTACTATCTGCGATAACCGTCCCTAAGTTAGCAGTGAAAAAACAAATGTTTGTTCAACTGAAGGTATATCTTTTTTATATTTGTTTTCTCAGTGAAATGGTCTACTTGTTTAGTAATAACGTAAGAAATGGAAACATGCCTTGACTGACATTAATTTATTGATTTAAAAAAATAAAGTTATTGTATGTTACAAAAACATACCTTTGTCTAACATTAATTTATAGATTTTTTTAATAAAGTTATTACACGTCACAAAAAAATACTAAATACCCGTAAGGCTTTCTTAAAATAAGTTATTTCTTTCATTGTTATTTAGCAGTGGGTGGTTACTAACAGTGATTACTAAACAGACTCAAACACTCTTGCTCCCCAGTGGCACAGCGGAATGTCTGCGGACTTACAACGCTAGAAACCGATTTCAATACCCGTGGTGGCCAGAGCACAGATAGCCCATTGTGTAGCTTTGTGCTTACTTCAAACAAACACTCTTTCGCCACGTTTATTGTGATTGAACTGTCTTTACTAACCGCAGGTAACTAAAGCTTATACAGGTATTTGAACAGTTAGGATTAATGCTACAGATTTATTCTTTCAATGTTCATAGATCCAGATTGAAATAAAGTACTTTTTATTCACTGTTTTTCTTTCAAACGGTTTGTTTGTTGAATAACATGGAAGAAAGAATAAATATTATTAATGTTAGTTATTCTTCAAGTAGCTATATTAATATAATCTATTTGTGGAGAATAATGGACAATTTCAACACTATAGACAGTAGTTCACTTCCAAAATAGACGAGTTCTTGTTCTTCACTTTGCCTTTGTTCAGGGTTACTGGTAACACATTCTCAGACACCGATCTAGTTTAGGGAAATGTGACAACTCTCTCGTTTATTTTTGTCTTAGTACATATTTAGTAAAGAGAAATTAAAATAACCTCTTTAAACACAAACGAACATAAAGACATAGGCCAAATCTAAGCTAAGTTGCCTTTTTTATCTAAAGACATAAACTGAATTGGATTATATTTTTATCATTGACCTGGCTAAGCTGATACGTTCTCGTATTTCTTGAAAGATTAGTACTCGCTGATCATGATACTAAAGGTTAAATACAATATATAAGAATGATATTCCATTTCCTGTGCTGCCTTTGGAACTACATCCTCTTTCATGAATAATGCTGTGCTTTCTGACCATGAAAAACAAATAACTTCCAGACATCGTGAATTTTATTGTAATAACTTTCTACAAAGGACAGCGAGATGAATATGTGATTCCAGTTTTTTCTACCACCATTCTCTTGAAAACAACCATTGATTTTAAGATGTATTGGAAGTTTCTGAACTTTTGGCCTGTGAGTCTTCACAGCTTCAAATTCTGGGTTTTAATCTTGTTGACAACACCACAATGTATGCTCAGGTTCATAATATCTTTTTTGTTAGAAGATTTGAAGAAATTCCAAAACGTCCGTAATTAAAAATGTTTTTGGTATTAGTGTATCTTAACATTTATTGTAAACTTCCTTTTTTGAAATGCTGTTTGTTCTATTCTATTACTCGCACCTGCGCGAGCATACCACTATTGTCATATACTAGTATCTTTTTATAGAGTGCAATAAACCCGCTATGTAACCTTTGTTACTTTTTATGACCGGGATATTATCTTTTACATTAGGTGTCATAGGTTCAAATTCCGTTTGATCGCAATTTACACTTCATAATAATTCACACTATGACTTATGCCACTGCATAACCAATAAGCTTTAGTACTAGATCTGTAAGGAAAGTTAAGCAATGTCAAATATTTTTAAAAATGAAATAGGATGAAGATATATGTAGAAAATTGGTGGGTATTTTAAGTATTTTACTTTCAATAATCGATGTGAATAGTGCGTTAAATAGCATAGTCAGCATTGTTGTCGTTGTTAATGTTTTGTTGAAGACTGGAAACGCAGTCTCAAAATAAGAAATAACTAAGTTATTACAGGCTTCATACCAGCCATTTCTCTACACTCAACATGACGGCATTTGCAGTTGAGTTCTAGGTGACAGTCCCAGGGGTTGCGCCAACAGATGCCGATCCCTCATGTATTAATCCAGGTTTTTCTTCCAGTGCATTAATCACCTAATGATGAAGGTAGTAGTGGTTTAATCTGATAACAAGCTTTCTAAATACAGCCCTCTCTAGGATCTTGCCAATGATGTTTTGAAGGACAATGATTCGATAGTCTTTAAGAAGATAAGCCTTGATGGATTTGGGTAAGGATTTGATAAAGGCTGCAGCACATATTTCAGGGATGCTATCCGTTGCCCAGCTGCATTAATAATCTGACACTAACTTCAAGAGATTGATTTCTGTAATTTTCCTGAAGGTGAAGGTTCTTACACCATTCAGACCTGGAGATTTGTCTTTATGTATATCTTTGGCTCTGTGTATCTTGTCCAACTTAAAGATGGCTTCAGTATTCACATGTAGTAGCACCTCCATAGAGACTACTGTAGCTTGGACCTCTCTTGCATATCATCATGGTCACATTAGTTAATATATTTGTACATAAAGGTTTTGCCTTGGTATTCATATGTACGCATTGGGGAAATGTTGTTACGTATTAGAATTTCAAATAGCCTGAAATTGAGTTAGATTGTAATTTAGATCAAGTAGTTAAATAAATGCCGATTTACCTTCAATTTATTCATGATGTTAGAAAAACACGTAGGTTCAGGACGTCTTGATAGAAATGAATAAAAACCAACATAACCCGAGCGCTTTCGAAAGGTGGACTTTTCTTCTTCAGGGGCAAACTTTATGATATTTGCCAACAAGATTAATACACACAGTTTTCTTGTTTTTATACAAATATATTTTAGTACACAGGAATAATACAATTTATAATAACAATTATTACAAATAGTTATTACAAACAATGATTTATAGACAAACGTTTCACAAAACTACAAGCAATATAAAGTCTTCTTTCTAGTCTGGAACTTCCTTGATGTCTTATCGAGGGTTCACGATGAGCGAGTTAATTTCGAGTTGACGCAGATACAATTCACTTAATAGTAACCTAGCTAGCTTAGTAGTTCTCACTGATCACACGCCGATTACAGGTCGAGTTTCTTTTACAACTGAAGTTATATAATATCTTCGATGTGAAACCACTGAAGTTAAATGGTTTATAATGTTCGAAATTAATAAACGTTCCTGGTCAAATATCTTAAGTTTCTCGAGCAATAAGCGTTACAACAATCACAGTTATAGCTTCTGAAGTTTATAGCACACCAACAATAGCAA
>NW_013665613.1:1801101-1827520 GCF_000517525.1 Limulus polyphemus
ATATAACTTTAATCTAAACAAACGTTGATATTAAAATAGATATATAATAACAAATTCGTTACAATTGTTTAACACGTTCGCTGCCATGTGCGCCACCGATGAGTCACAATTGACTTTTAGTTATGGACCGCGTGACACACCGATGGGTCACCGACAATTATGTTTCAAAGCCAAATTTCTCTTGTGGCATATATGAGTTTGGAACACCATGACTGTTCCTTGGCACCTCTTGAATGTTTAATTTTTTATACTCAATTTATTATGTGGCAGCGAACATGTTAATAGTATTATTTTGTTATATGACCACACCTAGGAAAACAAAAAGCTGTCCATCGACTTCATCTTCTGTAGTGAATTGTATATAGAAAACACTACAAGCTTGTTTCTGTCTTACTTACTTTAGAAAAAGTAAATAATACACTCTTAGAAACAAAACTTAGACAGTGGAGTGTTTTGGAAATATTTCCAGTTCTCTTGTACTATATGGTTAATCTAGTACGAAGTCAAAATTACATTCCAGGGACAAATTTTGAATTCTTTTTCTGGCAGATAAAGGTGGATCAATTAGAGTTTCTTATGAAATTTCGTAATATGCTGGATTCTGAGAAAAATAGTTATTTTTTTAATGTGATCACTTCAAAACTTCAACTCATACAAAAATCCTTGTATATATGAAACAACAAAAGTTTGTTTCTCTATTACTTACACTATAAAAAGTAAATAATACAATAATATAATTTTACAAACAAAACTCAGACAATAGCATTTCCTGTGATTTCTTCTAAATATTTTGCCAAAATGTCATACAAGTGACTTCATAGCTATTTTGTTATAGTATAGTACAAAATTCAAAATTGATAAAAGTACATTCCGTATATATATATATGTATTACATAATTAAAATTTGTTATATCTCTAAAAGTTACGAGAACACACTTTCGAGATCAGTACTAGTTTATATTAATGTGATCCATATAATATATAGATAAGGTTTAAATGCGGTGGATAAGCATAACGTTCCAAGTTCTGTAAATTTTTTTTTGAAGACAACACCACGTTTAAATAAAATTTGGTATCATAAAACATAAACCTGTTTTGTCAAATTCCTTCCGACATGTGCCAAGTAAGGATAGAAGCTAACTTTAATTCGCAACTTTTCTCGAAAATATCAAAAAATCGACAGGTATAAAGGAAAAATGTTTATTTCTTATATTTTGGAATGGTCACTGTTTGATGTTTCGTCATTTGTACAAGTGCAGAAAGTTAATCGCATATTATAAAAATAACTTAAATAGTTTAGCAGGTAAATATTGTGTTCATGACGAATTAAAGAACATTAGAGATTGTAATACAACCACTTTTAAATTTATGACTCGAGAGTTTTGTCACAGACTTTCTGGAAAAGAATATTCTTGTAGCGGGGTTGGTAATGTCTGTAGAACCAACTAACATAAAGATATTTTAAATATAGAGACTTCGTTGTTTTTCAAAAAGATGAAAACTCACACAGTAGAGCACTTAGAACAAAAACTGGCCTTGCTACGAAACCATTTTCAAAGCCAATTTGGAGAGAAGGCCTAAACTCTAAAATGAAGACTTGGTTACGAAATTAAACATTCCACTTTAGAAACCCATTGTGAGGAAGTTGATATTATCTTCTGATAATATAAACAAGATTGTGATTATAATGAAGTCTAACAGGTCAAAATTTCACTAGTTACCGATTACAGCTTAGAAATATATTGATGTTTCATTGGACATATTGTTGAAAAAATTAAAAATACAGCAATTCAATTCGATCCCATAACTATAAAGTCTATGGATGACTTCAACTAGTATTTTTAATTTATTATACTTAAAGATAATCATAAGGGCAAACGTCCACCTTTTGTGTAAGGTTTGTGAAAAGTTTGTCGAGGTGTGAGGTTTAATATTATCATCATCATTCTTCATAGAAGATTCGTATAATGTAAACTATTGTGTCTAACAAAAGAGCATAAGGAAGTATACCAGACTGAGGATGATCGACAATAAGTAATGAAATAGTTTGAAGGGCAACTCAAGACCTAGAACATCGTAATTATTAATTACAATTAAAACTCTTAGTATAAAAAGGATGTTAAATCCACTTATTAATCGTACAGTCAGATAAAAAGAATATTAGCTCTAAACATGGTGTATTAAATATTAAATGTAGTAATACAAACTTTAATATTTTTCTTTTAGTGCTTTCATACATCAGTCTACACAAAAATTAAGCGTTCTGTAAAGAACATATAATTATTTTGTAAATAGAAGTATTTATTTGACATAGAATTAATGATGATAGGCTATCCCTTATCTTGAAGAAAAAGTAAAAATACAGTAGAAACTTGGCCAAAATCGTTAACCACATAAAAACACGGTCATCTCGGGCAATAGTTTTTTGGCGTCTACCAGTAGATTTGCATGGAACAACGATGACGTCTTACTGTTTTCGTAATGTCCGTTTGATTCATACCATTTCTGGACAGTAGAACAATTTGATGCCCTATAATTTCTGGCTCGTGACGAGGCACGACTCTACACCTGTAAACAGACATATTCTCTGAACAAAACGTTGATCAGTTTGTCCAATCATACGCTACCTTCGTTGTTACTACTCGGGCATTTACTCAATAACTACTCCATACATGTAGACAATAAGATCAATATAAAACAGTATCCACACCGACAAGGTCGAAAGAAATCTTGCAACAGCTTAAGACAAGAATGGTATGAACACATCCATTCCAGGTTATCCAGAAGAACAGTGAATAGGAGACTGACCAAACAATGCTAATTTGCAAAGAGGACTATCTGCAAACCGATAAATAACCAGACTTCACCACCTTCACCGTGTTACTTGGGGAAGACAGCAAGCCATCTTACAGTTAGGATACTGGCGACATGTCATCTTTTCAGATGATTCGTGTTTCCGGCTTGTTAAATCTGATCGTGTTCGTCGTTTGCCTGGAGAATAGATGAGGAAAGACTGTCTTTCCCACAGGGAACACACAGAATATGGTGTAGTATATGAATGGGTAGCTATTCATCATGCTAGAAAACTGCTTTTCCTATCCTCCAGAGAAACGCCAATAGCATCTCCTATAAGCATCCCAAGACAATATTTCTGTCATATGCTAGGACGAGGTTTGGCAATAATTTTGTGTTCTAGGATGACGATATCAATGCCCACATGATTATCTCGACCAGGAGGATGTTACAAAGTTGCCATGACCAGAAAAATCTCCAGGCTGTAATCCTATTGAGAACTGAACCGGAAAATTGCTAAAACAGCTACTGTAGCTGAGTTGCAGCACCTTCTAGTGACAAGTTGGGATGAAATCACGATGGAATACATCAATAACCTAATCTACAGCATGCCACGTCGCTCTGCGGAGGTTATTAGAGTACGAGGAAGACCAACCAATTACTGAATGTTTAATATGAACTGATATAAGGTTATAGATGCTATTTATAATAATTTGATGTTATATTTTGTTATTATATATGTTTTGGTAAGGTTTTGTTGTGATAGGTAAATTCTGAATTACACATCTTTCTACAGATGTCTGATAAAATTGCTTTCTGTTCTAATAAATCGTTCATGATGTTCATAGAACATTATACAAATTACATATGTGGATGTTTAATATAACATGTATTTTTTAGTTTGTAATCAAGTTAAACAAAAAATTAAGAAAAAACTAGATAATCTGCTCAATAGCTGTACTTCTGGACTTTTATTTAAAGTGTATAGTGAATTTCCTCTACTCGCAACAAAATATTATCTCGTAATAATCATCACACATTTGCAAAATTACAAGGAAATAATAAACTACCCATAGTAGGTCTTCAGTTTAAAAATTTGATATTAGCTTATTTAATGTCAGATGATAAATAATAACAGTCACCTTTTCCGGATCAAAGGGGTCAAAATAAACAAGAATCGTACATTCTGTTGTTTCTGTTCATCGAACCTGGGAAAGGACCAAAGACACTTGAAGCTGAATTATATTATTGTTATAAGAAATAGAGCAAAATAAGAAAGATAAAAATCAAATGGAAGAATGAAGAGTAGTGTACGTTTATTTATTCTGGTTTGTTAAGTGTAAAATGCGTGTATAAAAATATGTCAAGCTTTTATTTATTGCACAAATATATGTGTGTGTGTTTGTATATGCGCGCTATGTGTGTGTGTGTTACATATATATACAAATTCACGATAGTCTGCAGTGGAAAGAACCAGTTTAACAACTGTCGAGGCTCCTCTACTTCACAAAGTACCTCTTGTTTGACAGTACAAAGCTCATTATCTTGCTAAACGATCAAAGAATGTGGGTTAGCGAGAAAAGTCGTTGAACAATTTAAATACTATGTCTGGCCTCGATGAATTGTAAATAGAAAGGGAAATTCCAACCCCGAGCGTCTGAAACTTTGAAAAACTTATAAAGGTCAAACTTGTCAATTTGATTTGTGGCCAGGCTGCTGTCACGACCGTTAAACAGTGGATAAAGTTGGCCTAATGAAGAAAACCTTACGTGCCTTGATTCTTACCTAGGTCATATATAATAATGTTTTAAATGTCAAGTACCAGTCCTATACAAACAAGATCCTTAGAGAAAGAAGGCCTTCTTAATTGGATATTAACAACGACAGCCATTAGTTTCTAAAGTTAGTGCTGGGTACTTGATAAATGCTTAACTAAGTAATCTAATGAGATCAATTTGAAGAGAGCAGAACCACATTGACTTTAAAATTAAACACTTTTAGAGCAATTAGTAATAGCTCCTTAAGGCAAGTGTGTCAAAACCAAACATAAACTTGGCATAATAAAGTACTCATATCACAAATGCCAAGAATAACATTTATTTTGTTCGAATTCAGAAATAGAAAAAATTGTATTGAAAAGAATGTTGAAAATGAATAGCATTTGCTGGAAAAGCTACTATAGTGAGCTTGATGATAAGCATTGCATTAGGATAACTTATAGATTTGAAATACAATCAAACAATCGGTAGTTTTGTAGCTAGAATGAAAAGGATAAAAAGAAATAAACATACTATAGTATTTTCGGTTTACATAATTTTCTTATTATGCGTCAAATGTGCATACTTATTACTCATCTCCAATATTAAAAACAGCAAATGTTTTGCTTTCTCTTAAATATTATGCGCTTCTAGAACAGGCTTGCAAGATTTCATTTACCAGTTTTACCTACTTTTGCTTCTAGAGCATATGAAGTTTTCCAGTAAATTTCAAAATTTTCAGTACTTTCAACCTTTGTCCAGCAATCAAAAATATTTTGCAAGTATTCTTTTTTTTGTGTGTGTTATGAATGTTAAGTGGACATGTTAAGTGTGCATACTTTTGGAAAGATTGATTATCAAAAATGTTAAATCCGCTTTAAAAATCGCTTTGAAATTATTTTTATCTTATCATTATTCGCCGCTAATGGAAGCAACTCCAAAATGTAGCGAAAGCTGGACTGAGCACTTGCAAAGCGAGCACCCAGCGACCACGGCTTGCGCATCCTTATTTTATCTCTTGCAAAATTTACTATATATATTGGGTCTAACGCTAGCGGCATAAAGCAATGAATTCAGTTTGTGTCTACTTAGCTGAGGCAGTTATCTACTTTTTTGTGGTTACAAATAAATAATTATTTTTGGCACAAGCCGCATCACTGATAAATGAGAGAGAATATCTCTATTTATAAAGCACAAAAATCAGTGTGTATGTCTGCCTGTTTATCCCTTATCTAACTACTTCTAGGTCGCTGGACCAATCTCAATCAAACTTTGTGGGATGATAGTCTGGAACAAGGAGCATGTTAATGGATGATTCTTAGCCACGACCAACCCTATCAAGATTGTTATTGAGTGTTTATTATATTTGACGTAAGTAAAAGTTAACTACATTCATAGATGGCGCCACGTCCTTACATAAAAACAAACAAAAATAACCTATTAAATCTCTCTCTCTCTCTCTCTCTATATATATATATATATGTAGCACAAACTATGTGTGACTGTCCTTCTTTGTCCCTTATCTAACTACTCCTAGATCGCTGGGTCAATCTCAACCAAACTTTGTGGGATGATAGTTTGGAACAAGGGGCATG
Source organism: Limulus polyphemus (assembly GCF_000517525.1). NCBI lineage: Eukaryota > Metazoa > Arthropoda > Merostomata > Xiphosura > Limulidae > Limulus > Limulus polyphemus. The sequence goes on from NW_013665613.1 coordinate 1,807,247, forward strand.
TTAATGGGAGTCCACAACACTTACACCCCTATTATTGATGTTATTGAGCATTTATTATCTTTGACGTTAGTTAATGTTAATTACATTCACATATTGAGTCACGTACTTGCAACAAACAAGAAAATTATACTAAATTTTCCGTCCCTCGCGCCCTCTCCCCCAGTGGCACAGCAGCATGTCTGCGGACTTATGACGCTAGAAACTGGAGTTTGATACCCGTGGTAGGCAGAGCACAGATAGCCCATTGCGTAACTTTGTGCTTAACTACATAAAGAAACCGTCTCCTATAAAAAACACAGATGAAGTCGATACGACTCAGCCACCATAACGCTGATATGAAAAACTGTTTCTTGATTTATACCCACTTCCCACTTTAACCCGTGACTTTAAAACTTCATCACATAAGACATCTCTGTGGCCAATGACCGTCAATTGGTTAATAACGTGAAACAGTGTAGAGAGACATTAAGAGGTTGGTGTTGAAATCAGGTAACAGAAAGCACCCCCTACCGCCACTACATTGGCCGTTACCTCTTCGTACAAAGTCAACCTGACCATCACACAGTGTATACCATATTTTAAGAATATACATAGTGAGTTCTTAAAGCTTATACAAAACTTTTGGTGAGATAACAATGAATACTGTAATAACATGTTATGTTATAAATAAATTGCGTGAAAGTTAGGATTTTTACGTTATTTATCATACCATCCACTTCCCTCGTTATTTAAAGTTCCTAACTCGGACAAAGGACAGATACCTCAGCTTGTCGATTAATAAAAATCAAAATACTCTCCTCCTCTATATCCGGTCACTCTCGTTCCAAGAGTTGTTTCCAATAGCTTTACTCAGAAAAAGTTCTTAGTTTCATCAGATGTCACTACTGCTTCTGGCTTTCTCAAAATGAAACACTTTCCAATTCCATGCAGTCTACTTGATAATTGGTGTAATATTAGCTATATCCTGATCTGAACATTATTTCCCCGTGTGAGTTGCTTCTCTTAAAATATCTAATTAAACAATAATGAATATAATATAATTGCCTTGCAATGATTTAAAAGAAAAATATTACGCGAAATTACTCGAAAGACGATTAAGCGATAAAGAAGCCAAAATTATGCTTTAATTCAAACAGTAGATGCTATCTTATAAATACAGTAAAATAAAACAACTTGGCATCACTTACATTGCATAATTTTATTCATGTACAGTAAAACTAAGCTTACATTCAGTTTAGATCATAATTCATCACATCATATTTTGTTCAGTGCAACTCATTATTGATCCTTAGGAGTCAAACTGAAGATAAATCCAATTTTAAAGTACATGAATAAAATTATGTAATGCGAGTAACGCTAAGCTGCTTTATTTTGTTGTGTTTTGAGATACCGCCTACTGTTCAACTAAAACGGAACCATGGCTTTTTTTCACTTAAGTATTTTTGGATGGATATTTCTATTACTTTATAATTCCCCAAATTATAAGCAGTTTACTAAAGGTTTTACGTAATTATTATAGTGCTACTGATCTAAGAAAACTGAGTTTATTACGATTAGAGTATGAGCTGTATGAGAGAGAAACTACGTAATTAATCAAACGTAAAAGATAAGCAGACACATTCAAGGGTATAAAACGTGTTGGTTCCTTTATATTTTGTTTGGATTTTGCAGTAAATGCATCATTGCATCAAAAAATTATTATTTGTGGTTATTTCATGGTATGCACCAGCACAAAACAGTAATTTCAAGATTTCAGAACTCTCTATCTGATACATCAGTATAATTAAAAAATAGATTTTATCATCTTCAAATGATTTTTTTATAAGACATTGCTTTCTCAAAATAGGGGTTTTATTGAAAAATAATACTTAGGGTTATTGTAAGTTGCCAGTTTCTAAGAAATTTGTTTTTCATACTAGGTACATTTAATTATATAGCACTATCAATTTTCCGTCAAAAGTTCCTGGAAAGACGTATCCTTCAAGGCTGATTTTTTTTCTCAGAAATATTTTATTTAATACGTATGCATAACGAACTCTTGTTATTAACCTAGTTGGTTTACGCACACGTAGTAGCTTTGTGGCAAAAAAAAAAAAAAAAAAGTCTTATTTCATGCAGAGCCTTGTGTTTGCCTATTTCTCCTACTTCTTTTGTCCCCCAGTGGCAGAGTGGTATGTCTGCGGACTTACAATGTTAGAAACCGGGTTTCGATACCCGTGGTAGGCAAAGCACGGATATCCCATTGTGTAGCTTTGTGCTTAATTCCAAAACAAACCTTCTTCTTTTATTTTTATTTTTTACTTTGAGAAACTATATAATTAAAAAAGAAATATTTTGATATTCTTGATGATATAAACATTATTGAGCAGCTATTAGGGTAATATCCTGCTCAATATCGAACTATATCGCAAAGTTATTTATTTGTTAACAACATATTGTGATGTTTCATAGCATTAATAAATTTTCATTATAATTGTCAGTCATATGCTATTGAGAGTTTCCTGAAGATGGGTTACTATCATTCCCACAAGTGACCGCGAACAGTGAATAGAAGCTTACCTTGGAGCGTTGTGGACTTACACACCTAGATTGTATCTAACTATCTACTGAATATGTTTTGTAAACCTTCAATGTGTTTTAATTACTGCGTTTTTTATAAAAAATTTTGTTTGTATTTAGACGAAAAATTCCATCTTTGTTTAATAGTAGTAATTTTCAACATAGGCATCTTACTCTTCCTATAGAGCTGTGATGACTATTATGGGGACTGGAATACCAACTTCAGTAGATAAGTATTACTTCTTACTCCTAAGGTTTACAATTCCAGAATCTCGTATTCTAAGAGGGCTCCCAAAATCCCGAGAGTTATAGAGTAGAATCCCAAGAAATCTATGATTGTATTAACCATTTCCAGCCTGGAGTGGTATCACTAATATCCCTAATTTTTTCTTCACACAGTGACGATACGTAACCAAACTGTACGAAACTTTCTAACGAATACAGTTCCTTGGTTAAACTTCATGATAAACTAATAGAAAGCTGTCTGCACTCAAGCTTAATTGCTTCCACTCTGCCTGATGATAACGAAATCAGACGCACATATAAAAGGGATCCGATTCAAGATTTGGTAAGGTAAGATAACAGTTTTAATAACATTGCTATTCGTGCAAAAGCTTAATGTTTTACCAATCTCTTTAGTTCGCATTATTTTCTAATCACTTAAGTTAGATAAGGAATGCAAATAGTTTAAGTGCTTTTGATTAAAGCAAAATAGAACGCAGATAAATAAAATCTTTAGAATTAAGTCAGAGATTTAGAAAAAAGCTCCAGGGGTACAATCCTCTTACCCCCAGAAGTCCGGTTCACAGTTTTATCTTTATTTTTATATTTATAATCCTATTTAATTACTACGAAGGTCTAACCTAACTAAAACAAAATACAACAAAACCTCAGCAGAAACCAAACTACTTATCAAAGAACAACAACAAAACAACTAGAAAAAATTGTGCAACTCCAGTGACAACGACAATAACCCAACCACGTTCTGGGCAAAAATTAAATAAACATATCCAATCGAACAAGAAATAATTACCCCCCGGCTTATTATATTAACCAATCAGCTACAACAGAACAAAAACAAACGAAACCTAACCACCACAATTTTGCTAAAAACTTAAATAGCAATAGATAAGTATATTTCATTAGAATAAACACAGGTTCAAAAGCAAATTCCTAACATAACAAAAACAGCTCAAAACATATATAATAACACGCGTGATATAACACACACCACCAAAACACTAAAAACTAACTCCTCCAAAAAATATAACATTCCAAACATATGCCTTAAAAATCTGTACCCATCTAGCCAGTATTTTCACCCTAATTCTCAACTCTTAATATATTCCACCAAAATGGTGGTCATGATACACAAACCCGATAAATTACCACAATACCCAGAAAACCATAGGCCAATAAGCTTAACCAACACAATAGTGAAACGTCTTGAATGAATCATCACTAAAAGATTTACTACATTTCATTGAGATCAATCACTTACTATCAGAAATACAAAACAGTTTCAGAACGAACAGACAAACAACCACCCACCTAAAAAGACTCAGAGAAACAAAATTCAAGAACATAAAAATAAAGTTTTGTACTGCAGCGGCCTTTCTCGATGTTCAGAAAGCCTTTCATTCAGTCTGATACTAAGAGATCAGATACAATTTGGCTAATTCCATTATAACAACAATATGTTTGCGATATACCTCAGAATTTTCAAATAACCAAACAATAAAAATAAGAGGCAACACATCTGAATCTTTCTGCCCGTCTGCCTGAATCTCTTAAGGCTCAATCATAAGCCTCTTACACTATATACTTTACGTCAATAACATAAACCTAGCATCTAAAGACGATACACACAAAAGCTTCCCAGTTTGCTCACGACACAGCAATATGGTCCTCCTCCAAAATACTGATGCAAGCAGCTAAAATCATAAAACATCATCTAATTTATATACAGTCATGGTACTCCAAATGAATAGTAATCCTCAATCTAAATAATTGTTTGTTTTTGAATTTCGCGCAAAGCTACACGAGGGCTATATGCGCTAGCCGTCCCTAATTTAGCAGTAAAAGACTAGAGGAAATTCGAGTCGAGCACCCTAATTAATTGGCCATGCCTGGCCTAAAAAACCCAAATATAACCCATTCATTATCTTCTACAGAAAACTACGCAAAATAATAGAATAAATAAACCAAGCTTACATCAAAATATATAACACGAAAATACAAGCCACCAAAAAAGTTACATTTTTATATATTACATATGACACTAGACTAATTTGGAACCAACATATAAAAAAACATGAAAACCAAAACCATATCACGACTGTATACCCTCAAAACTTTAAACAAACTAATAGTCACAATAAAACTAACAGTACATAAAGTATTAGTACGTCCAATTGTAGAAAACTGATGTCTACAATATTAAATATGTCAGGCATTATTTTTTAAGCCCAGAATTATCAGATGCCTTTGCTATTATGTGTTTAAAATTTGAATTTTGCAGAGTAATGGTTGTATATACTATTTTGATTTTAGTAAAACAAATATGAAAAACGTGTAAGTTGTTTATCTATAAACACCTCTTGTAAAGCTGGTGTATTTGTTTCAAGGAGACGATAAGGTTTTTCAACAACAGGTGTGAGTTAGAAGTGTTCGAAAGGCAAACTTGTTTTTATAGGCTAAAGGTGACTTGAGAAAAAGTAAGGTGAGCGCCTGTAATTTGCTCTCTAGTAGATTTTCCATATTCTTATTGAACAGTAATATTCTAATGTTATGGATGTTGGAGTTAAAGGAGTCCATTTCTGGTATACTTCTTGTTTCTAGGTTAATTCATTTAATTATTCTAAATCTATGCTTAATTTTGATATTTTCGGCTGATATTTGGTTTTGCACGTCGAAAATTGACGGTTAAGATTTTTAAGGTTTTAGTAACTTAAATATATTATACATAATTGAATTCTTGTACAGAGTTATTTACAGTATACATTCATCAAATATATGATAAGGTATACATTTCTTTTTAGTATAAATGTGTTCCTTAATCTTTGTGTATAAATTTATCATATTACTTTTAAAGATGTCTAATTGTTGTCTTAGTTTAATAAACGTTTGTAACGTATTACTGCCTTCATGGTAGTGGTGGACATCTGCAAAATTATCTAAAAATGAATGTTTTGTACGTTACTAGTATACTGTGATGAAGAAAATTTCGGTTAGTACGTAACTTGACATTTTATACAATTGTGTTCTCTTGTATTTTGCAGCTATACCAAATGCACACGCTATGTTGCTATAGTTACCGTAGCATTTTTCAATCATGCCCTCACTATAACATCTTTCAAATCCGACTGGTAGAACTTGGAAGATATATCATGTCTACTGAGTTACAAAAATTTCGTAATGAACTTGGAAGATATATCATGTCTACTGAGTTATAAAAATTTGGTAATGAACTTGGAAGATATATCACTTCTATTGAGTTACAAAAATTGGGTAATGAACTTGGAAGATATATCATGTCTACTGAGTTACAAAAATTTGGTAATGAACTTGGAAGATATATCACGTTTACTGAGTTACAAAAATTTGGTAATGAACTTGGAAGATATATCACGTCTATTGAATTACAAAAATTGGGTAATGAACGTGGAAGATATATCATGTCTACTGAGTTACAAAAATTTGGTTATGTTATGGTTCATACTTCTTGAATTAACCTGAATAATTTTTGAGAAAACAAAGTATGTTATCCATCTCCTCTGATTTTCGGAAAAACTAAAGTATATCAGGATTATTTCACACTTACTTTGGTTACAAAAAGGCAAATATTCTGGTCAAAAGCAGTATCCAATCTTCGCTCGTAATTGTTTTAAAGGGTACGATGCCTAGAGGTTTAGTTGAACAAGTTCTACTTGGACCTAATGTTTTTAAGGAGACAGAGAGAGAGTTAACTTCAATGCTTACTCGCTCCAGTGAGTCAGCAGTAAGTTTACGAACTTAAAATGCTTAAAATCCGGGGTTCGATTATTATCCGTGGTGGACAGAGTGCAGATAGCCTATTGTGTAACTTGTTGATATATTTTGTAGTAAGATATATTTTTAACTTTCTCTCAAGATAATTTGTACGCTAGCTTTATTTATCTTTTTCTTTGTGCAGCGTTGTTTGGCTTTGGTCATGTTGTATGAACAATTATATATATATGTATGTTATGTATGTGTGTTTATTTTTATTCTGTGATCAAAATATCATATAATAAAAGATAAATATATATGTACAATGTCAATTCTGAGGTATACTCACATAAATTTTATGCAACCACAGTGTATATACTGCGCATTTAAATAAGTCAAATTATTATTATTATGCATGAATTTGTTTTTAAAATACTTAGATAATTTGACTTTTAACCCTTACTCCTTGATTACTTCGTGTACTTTGTCCATTCTGCATCTCGTTAAGCTTTATTCTAGGAAATATTTATATCTGACGGATTTTGAAAAGTATTACTTAAACATCACCCATGCACAATTCGTATAGCAAATACTTAAAACACTTTTATCTCAGTATTATATTGTTATGCATCTTGTTTTACGTTAAATAAAGTATGCAGTGATTTACTTTTGTTAAATTTATGCTAAGTAGAATGAAGCAGCAGAGTAGTTTTTGCCTTAATTTATATATATTAATATTGATTCTGAACATTCAGTTGGGAGAAAAGGTTCAAGAAGACCAGTACTAAGTCACCATGGAAACAAAAACAAATAAGATAAATATTGCAGTAAAGCTGAAATCGAAACAATATATTTATTTACTGCATATTTGTAATAACCCCGAACTTAACACCACTTGGATGTTGACTGTTGGAAATAGTATGTATTTTGGTGTAGTTAAAATACAGAGGGTTGAGTAAGTTGTATTAAAATGATTTTGAATACGCAAATATGCAAGTCACGTGATAATTAAATCTGACTTAAAGTAATGGTAGAACTTCATGAATCATAGTTATATATTGACAATGTTTGGCTGTTACGTAGCAGGACGATACTACTAAAATGGATATTTTGTGGGAAATGTATGTAATATACCTTTCCGACGCAAAACATTCATACACTCAGATACTGAAGATGTGTTCAGAAAGGGGATTTATAATTTGTAAGACGGGAATATTTCTTGTACTTTACGGAATTGAAAAACAAAGGAATATGGATCAACTTGAACCACCAAAACGACAACGATTGTTTGTTTGTTTGTTTTAAATTTCGCGCAAAGCTACACGAGGGCTATCTGCGCTAGTCGTCCCTAATTTAGCAGTGTAAGGCTAGAGGGAAGGCAGTTAATCATCACCATCCACCTCCAACTTTTGGGATACTCTTCTACCAACGAATAGTGGGATTGACCGTCACATAATAATGTCCCTACGGATGAAAGGGTGAACATGTTTGGTGGGACGAAGATTCGAGCCCGTGACCCTCAGATTGCGAGTCAAGCTCCCTAAGTACAGAACGACAAAGAACTAGATCTTTCACAAGTCGTGACTCAGCAGTAGTAAAAAAAAAATGCGGAGTCTTGTAAAAGAAGCGACCCACTCACACAAAGATCAGTGGCAAAAGCCGTTCACGTGGCGCAAGCAACAGTGCACAATCAAATCAAGAAGGATTTCCGTTTGTAAAGTCACACAAGTCACGTGTTCACGAGCTACTTTTACGACATATCTGCTCAATCGCTGCATATCTCAAGCAGCTTTGGGTATTCATGCTATTTCGTACGATAACATACTGTTCTTGTTACCAGAAACGGCGCCTATCGGAAACCGGTATCGTCGTATGTTAAATGACTTATGAAAGCCCTGCTTTGAGGAAGGATATGCTTTGGACATAACAGCCTTGTCCTGGAAACTTTTGCAATAGAAACAATGCTTATTTCTATGTGTATTTACTTTTGAAACTAAACAGTATAACATTTGGTTTAATATTATTATTATTTTAAATTAATATACTAACTTGAATATAAGTTCATATTTCAGTAGGTTTATTCTTACATAAACGATATTGAGAAGTTTTTTCTTATGCCTATATTTGTTACACTGTCAATAAATTTCTTTCAACCACATGACAACTCAGTTTAATAACCGACATTTGATACACTAAGTATTTAAGTGCTGTTACGTATGACAATTACTATTAGCCTAAAACTGAGTTAAATTGTAATTTAGATTTAGTAGTTAAATATTTGCCGATATATCTCCAATTTATGATATTTGCCAAGAAGGTTGATACACACAATTTTCTTTTTTAACGTAAATATGTTTTAATATACAACCAATAATACAATTTACAATAACAGTTATTACAAACAGCTCTACAAACAATGATTTATATACAAAAGTTCCACAATCTTACAAGCAATACAAAACGAATTAATTACGAGCTGATGTAGGTGCTTAACGGGGAGCTAGTTAGCTTTGTCCTTCGTTATTCACCAGCCTCTCACGCCGAGTTTTCCACAATGAAGTAATATAATGTTTTCTTAAAAATACTAATGTCCGATGAAAATCCACTGAAGTTAAATGATTTGTAATGTTCGAACTTTGTAAATGCACCTCGTCAAATAACCAAAGTTTTCCGATTGATAAGCGTTATAACAATCACAGTTAAGGCTTCCGAAGTTTACGGCACACTGACTATAGCAAACTAATAATAGATACACTTTTTTTTTGGCACGTTGCATTGATTATATTTATAGGCGTGTGGAGAATTTCTAGAAAATTCAGATTACGTAACAATACAAATTTACATTAATCGTTTACGTAAATACATATATTGTTGATTCTTATACTCGAGAATCTTCTAAAACTTTAGAGAATAGACAGGAGTTTCGCAATACATATTTGACTGTATAAGGTATGTATGTCTCTAAATATAAGTTTAATCTAACAAACGTCGATATTAAATTAGATATATAATAATACAGTGTAGAATAGGTATGGCATCTTAAACATTTCTTTTGTGAATTTGGCTATCATGTTTGTTGTATTTCTTTCTGATGAAATATCCAAATATGACATACAATTATACAGTGCGCCACAGCAAATATATAAATAAATGAAAGAAAAATATTAAAAAAAAACATAATCACCTATCGAATTTTAAATTTATTATGTCCCTACGTTGTCTAAGTTTATACTTCAAGCTGTCACACCCTCTTATATGCTTAATACGTTTGTTTTTTCACTCGATCTCGTTGTTGCTGAAACTAAAGGATACTATACATAATGTTGTACCACAAAACTGTAAAAACTGTAGTTACAGACATAAAGCAACAAAGAGCAAAAGTTATCCTGTATTAGAGCATGGAAAAACTAAGTTTGCTTTGTTTGTTTCTAATTTTCGGGCTCATTCACAGGCCACGCCTGGCTCACCTAAAGTACGATTGCGAATGTATGAATTTGTTTGTAATCTGAAAAAAAACAAAAACAAAAATAAAATAACAAGCCAAAACTATAAATGTTCAAAGAGGTTAAAATAGCATGAACCTCTTATTGTTTTTATTACATTATTATCACAGTAAAATTACCATAAACCTAACTAACGGTAACAAAAGGTAGATGTACATTTATAAAAGAATATATAAAAAAATATCTCCTGAAGTTGCTCACAGCCGTACCTAAACTTCAGTGTAGTGCAAAAAGTATCATGTATGGTTTCATGGCTGAAAAACAGAGAAAATAAATCTTTATATTCATTACACAAAAAACGGAAAACAAAAACAAAGCTACTACATGAGGATTAAGTTTGTGTAAGTTCTGCATATGGGTCTTTTTATCTATTTTTTATAGTTAAAGGAAACTGATTAATCAATGAATGCCAAGAAAAAGTAATAATACAAATACTTCATACATTTAAGAAAATAGTGTTCTTACGTAACAGAAATATTTATTAGGAGGGAAGATTGTATTATTTGTTTTGTTTCCAAAGCGACATTTTCCTTAGAAGTTTATAGTTACTATTTGCAATATCTATCTATCTACAGAATGAAAAGATACTCAAATGTTCACTGCTGGGTTTTACTTTTTTTTCTTTTTAAGTAGTAAACGTTGCTGTAACTTGAGGTTTGCATAGGGCCAGGCCCCCAGTGGCACAGCGGTATGCCTGCGGACTTACAACGCTAGAAACCGGGTTTCGATACCCGTGGTGGCCAGAGCACAGATATCCCATTGTGTGGCTTTGTGCTTAATTCCAAACAAACGAACAAGCATAGGGCCAAGCTAGGCTTAGTTGGTTAGTGCGCCACAAATACGTGTACGCATTTTGAGGCATTGAGCGCAATATGATCTGGTCTGGTCTACGGCATGCATCAAGATGATTGGTTCTTTTGCTGCCTGTGTAGCTTTTTTAAATTTTACCGCTATTCTACTAGGTCTTAGGCTTTATTGTACTTCTGAGTTGCTGTTTAAATTTGTTGGTCCATTTCTGGTTGTTGTCCTTGAGCTGAGTATACGTATAGCTTTTAGTAATTGGTTATCATTAGAGTGAGGTCCACTGGTTAGCGTATCGGACTTTGGGCTTAAGGTTCCTCGGCTCGCGTCCAGTTACCACCAAAAAATAAATAATCGCGCTCCTGAACCTTGGGTGAGTTATAAGAATGACGGTGATATTCCACCAATGTCTAACAAGAGTAGCCCAAAAGTTGGCGGTTGGTGATGTTGACTAGTTGCCTTATGTTATGAAAATAGGACAGAGTGAGGCCTAGTGATTTTAGTACCAAACTTTGGATCTGAAGTTCCATGGCTTGCATCACGTTACTGCAAAAAGAAAAAAAAATGCTCCGTATATTTGGTGCTTTGGGTGGTTATAAGTGACAAATAATCTCTCTGTTTGATTCAAGTAGCCCAAGAGTTGGCACTGGATGCTATTGAATAGTTACCTCCCATCTAGTTTATGAGTTTAAAGCTAGTGTCAAATTTAGAGACAGCTAGAGTAAATAGCCCTTGTTATCTTCTCGCGAAATTCAACAAACAAATATTCAGGCGGCATATGAGCCTGAAGAAAGTAATGCTGTCATGTGTTCTTCGCTGATGCATAACATTCTCTGACGTCATATTTTATTACTCTTCACACAAAATTTTATTAGTATTTATTTTTACAGAACCCAAGAATTTTAAAATAGTTAACTTTATAATATTAATTTAATGTTTTTGACGTATAGTTTTAATTTTCGAATCTTACCAGCATTGTTCACACAGTATATAAGATATTCTGCTTCTTACCTAATAATGACACATAAGCGACCTCCAATGCACGCTCATATATTATCAGTTTCTGCTTCTCTAATTATTTTTCACTCTAAGCGCTGAGAAGGCCCTATGAGATAATTCATCCCTGTCCTACTTCTCTAAGTAGTATTTCAAAATATTGAACATGTCTAACGCTGTCAAGAGCTTTGGAATAGACTTAAAATATGATTAATCCTGAAGATTAATGTCATGTACTTTTCGTTTAGGAATTTGGATAAAACAGAGAATAACTCAACTTCCTCTTTCATTTAAATGCGCAGCCTTTTCCATCTCAGTCCTGTATTTAAGACGATTTAGTAACATTATTAAAATATCTTAAATAGCATGATTTATAAGAACGACGATACAGCAGTTACTCAGGTCTTTAATGTTACTTGTCTTACTGGAGCAGACCTTTATCACTGAAGAAATAATAAATCTATCTGCTCTATAAAAAAGTTATTAACTAACACTACCAATGAATTCGAACAATTTAGAAATATCAGAGATTGTTTCTGCATTCATGGGTTGAATGAAATCTAATAATCTATTGTTGGGCTGCGTATCGAAAGGTAAAACTCTCGATCCTCTATGCAGCTGAATACATTCCTCACTTTCAGCTAAGGACACGATATAACAGTGTCATACAGTCCTCACTTTCAGCTAAGGACACGTGTATGACACTGTTATATAGCTGAAAGTGAATAATTGGACCATCGTGTCTTTATGATACTGTTACATCGTGTCTTTAGCTGAAAGTGAATAATTGGACTGTATGACACTGTTATGTCGTGTCATTAGCTGAAAGTGAATAATTGGACTATATGACACTGTTAACAGTCCAATTATTCACTTTCAACTAAAGACACGATATAACAGTATCATACAGTCCAATTATTCACTTTCAACTAAAGACACGATATAACAGTATCATACAGTCCAATTATTCACTTTCAGCTAAAGACACTACATAACAGTATCATGCAGTCCAATTTTTCACTTTCAGCTAAAGACACGATACAACAGTATCATGCAGTCCAATTATTCACTTTCAGCTAAGGACACGATATAACAGTGTCATACAGTCCAATTATTCACTTTCAGCTAAAGACACGATGTAACAGTGTCATGCAGTCCAATTATTCACTTTCAGCTAAAGACACGATATAACAGTGTCATACAGTCCAATTATTCACTTTCAGAAGCTGAACAAAGAACTTGTGGCGGTGAATATTGCTGAATGGCTGCTTTCTCTCTGGTCAGTAAGTCAAACCTAGGAACAACTATACTTAAACCTTAGAGGGTCTCTAACCAGGGCATTTAGTTTATGACCACCTTATACTCTTCTCATCTTGAAAATACCGGTATCGATTCTGCACATACTCATACAAAATATATTATAACGGGTATTCTGAATAGTAATATTGCGGCGTGTTATTGTTTAGTCAATTTACAAGCCTAGTAGTTATCTAACTTTATTTCAACTTAATTCTTAGTATATACAGGGTGTCCCAGGAGTCTGGACCCATAGAAAAAATAGGTATTATATTCTTAAAGTTAAACAAGCACATTCCTAATGTCAGTTGTACATATTTCAGGAAAGAAAATATCCTGATGATACAGTATACCAAGAATTAATATGTGTTTGGCTGTTAATGGCATACAATTTGAATAATAAATAAATAAAAATAAAGTGTGTATTTTTCCTGTGGGTCCAGACTCCTGGGACACCCTGTACATATATATATATATGTAGAGAGAGAGAGAGAACCTGACTATAGAAGTATACCACTAAGGGAAAACCGAAACTTCAGTGTTCGTTATGATAGACTGAAACTGATTAAATGGTATTTTTATACATTAATAAAATGGCTTGTCATCACGATAATGTTAAGAATGCTTAGTTAAAGTCTAGAATGTGCTACATACTTAATGAAAACACTTCATTTCAGCTGCTAGATACACCAGGTTAAAAACATTTTTATGTTTCGTTCTGCAGTATACCTAATTTTATGGAATATATTACTTTTTGAAAATTAAAGAGCTTGATGCCCTGAGAAGTTTTTGCCTTATTTGTCAAATCCAAAACACTTGCGGCAAATTCATGCTTTTTCACATAAATATTTAAGTATTTTACATTAAATAATCAATGGTTGTTTGTTTCAAATATTTGCGCAAAGCTATGGAACGGCTATTTGCATTAGCCGTCTAGCGGGAATGCAGCTAGTCAAGAAACCCACCATTAACTTTTGGGCTTCTCTAATCAAATAGTGGGAACTGATCATCACTCTTATAACATTTTGACGGCAATTGGAAACAATTCATGTAATTAACATTTTACATTAATATTTTTTTTTAAAATATAGGTGAAAGCAGTTTTTGTTTTACTTTGATTTAATTTGAGACGATGTCAAACATCGATGCACATACAAAGTCGTAAAGGCATTTTTAATGCTAGTGAATTTAATGAACAGATCCTAGCAGAATTATAAAATATTTATTTTTAAACTTTAACTGGCTATTAAAGACAGTCTTTCAAGCTTTACCACACGATAGCATAGACAGGGAAGTAAATCAAGGAAATCCTTTTGATGAAACGAACCATTCGTGACTCATGTGGCTCTCTAGAATAGCTCTCTTATCTTTTAAGTACCGACATTCAATTAGGCTGCAATTACGCAAGTGCTGCTAGGTAATAGCGCTTTTTGCCCAAAATGACAGCCTTAGGTTCTAGTGCTGCATCATGGGTTCCGTAATTTTAGATTCTAACGCTGTAAACTATAGAGCTGACTTTAGCACCGCTTTCTGAAGTAGGAACCACAACTAAAACGGATAGCGTCATCGGTTTGCGATCGTTTCGAAAGGTGCTTTATCTTAATATCCAAACTTTTCTAATTTTCGAAATGCTTTTAACCAATTCATTAAAAATGTGTTTTTTAGCATATCTCTTTAAACCTACTTGTTTGATACACATATAATGCGTTTGTGATAGCGTTAAGTATGATTTAATTTCAATTTAACATTTCTACAACCGGTAACAAGAAAAAATAAAAACAAATTCAGCAATAAAAAAATGGAATAAAATTGGTAAACTATTTTATACACTATTAGTGAAAAAAGTTTCATTCAATTCACTGTCACTTCATCTGGTTTATTTGTTGAATTTCCCGCAAAACTACTCTGCGTGCATTAGCACTAACTTTTCTAGTTATAGATTACAGGGACCTCCCAGTGGCTCAGCGATAAGTTTGAGTGCATAAAACCTAAATTCATGTTTCGATACCCACGGTGGACACAGCGCAGAGAGCCTAATTTATAGTTTTGGGGGCCTGACATGGCATGGTGGTTAAAGTCTCGAGTTGCAATTTGCGGATCACGTTCGCTTTTTCAGCGTTATATACGCTAACGGTTAATTCCACTATACGTCGATAAAGTGTAACCCAAGAGTGGCGCTGGATAATGTTGACTAGCTGTTTTCCTTTTAGTTTATCACTTCAGATTAGAGACGGCTAATGTAGATAGCTCTCAAGTAGCTTTGCGCGAAATTCAACACACACACAAAACAAACAAAAACCTGGAGGGATGGGAGTTAACCAACATACCTACCACAGGCCACACTTACAATCTCAAATAGCTTTTGTTTTGGGGGTCACGGGGCGTGAACCAATGAGCCTCAACTTCACAGTTCGGCGAACTAACTGCTTGGCCACGATCTACCCCTGTTGATTTGAAATTGTTAGCAAGTACATTAGTGATAGATTGGAAAATAGATATTCTATATGTATTGTAGTTTATTCTGTTGTATTACAAAATTAATATAAAAGTATTTCGTATAAATGAACATAAACATTATAATAATAAAACATGTTGAAAATCAACAACCGTGTTAAATTTTTCCATATTATTTACGAATTTGTGAATATAAATAGCATTTCTTCATAAAAGCTCGTTATGTCGAATCGCTATTCTGTCTTTGGCTTTGTTTAATAGGTACAATTACAATAAGTTAATGACAATGTAAATATGAACCATGTTTGAGAGTATTCCATTAGATGAACAATAACCAAAACCAAATAATTAAAAAAAAACACATTAAAATGTGATATCAGTTGTAGACAAACTAATGTATGACATTGTAATAGTTTTCTTATCAGTTACTTCTATGTACCTAAAACACGGTAAATAATCTCATTAACATTAATTCCGCAGACTTACCGCTGTGCCACTGGGGGGAGGAGGAGGTTAACTTGTAAATGTAAAGTAAAACGATGTAGCAATGAAACATGCTTGAAATGTTCTGGATATGGTTGTGAATATGTTTGTTTGTTTTTTGAATTTCACGCAAAGCTACACGACAGCTATTTGCGCTAGCCGTCCCTAATTTAGCAGTGTAAGACTAGAGAGAAGGAAGCTGGTCATCACCACTCACCGCCAACTCTTGGGCTACTCTTTTACCAACGAATAGTTAGATTGACCGTCACGTTATAACGCCCCCACAGCTGAAAGGGCGAGCATGTTTGGTGAGATGGGGATTCGAACCCGCGACCCGCAGATTGCGAGTCGAGTTTCCTAACCACCTGGCCATGTCGGGCCGGTTGGGAATGTGATAGTTTATGTGTGGCGATTAAGCTAAATCGTGGTTCCAGGTCGCATGAGGAAAGAATCTATTCGATAATATCCCAATTGATTTGACATACCAGATGAATCGGGGATTCGTCAATTGATTACTACATTTACAACGAAACTTAAAAACAACAATAAAGAAAAAAAAAGGGGCACAACAGTATCATTAACTTGAAAAACGGGGATTAGAATCATATATAATATATGATTAATTTCAATATTTTGTGAAAGTATGTTTGTTTTGTTTTGAATTTATGCACAAAGCTACACAAAAGGCTATCTGTGCTCTGCCCACCATGGGTATCGAAACCCGGTTTCTAGCATTGTCAGTCCGCAGACATAGCGCTGTGCCACTGGGGGACTTGTGAAAGCAACAGCACAATAAAGTCCAAAGATGTTCGATACATTACAAAATGATTTTCCTAGCGATTCTCAAGTTAAAAATGACATTTCTGCAATGAAGAGTAAATGTAAGAAGGATGGTATAAAGCCCAGTATGCTTCATTCATCGAGATTTATCGGAATAATCTTAAATCACCGGAATGACTCCTCCTATTGAACATTCTAGGCTCAGTAGTAAAATATGCTGAACTGGCTCGTAGCAATTGTTAAACAATACTTCACACCGATGTAACTTTAGTTTAAGTATACATCTTTCACAGCGAGGGAGATTTTGAGGTTATTTACCTATTGAGCGAGATTTAGCACTTGAGATTTTCTCCACCTTTCAATATTATACGCAGTAATACAAAACGTACTTACTCTCATATTCCATATAAATACCATACTACTATTGGTTGAGAACTGCGTTCCTGAACTATAACAGCAACCTGCAACTCATGTTTAACCGAAGAATCTTTATTACGTTGCTTATGAGAAATAACTTATTGTCTTATTTTTGACACACGCTTTTCCATTCATTTGCCACAAAAGAGGTTTTGAGGCTATCTAGGTTTTCATATACATCTATTAATTGTTTTTTCTTCAAATCGTGGTGATATAAATAGTAATATGAAACATACGGAAGAAAATTCAACACCAAGTTATCTTCTTTATCTAAAATCGTGTAAAATGCCCATGATTAACGTTCTTTATCATAGATCTTGTTTGGCATAATAAAGCAGTTTAGGGCTAGTGAAAGCCAATATTTTGCTTTCTATAATAAGAAAACATGTTTCCTATTGCAATTTCGTATTTAATATTTAGCCAGTAGTATATATGATAAACTACTTAACTCCATAAGGTAAAAACACTTAAACAGATACCACTGAAATTACAGCTTTACTAAAATATTTTATAGTGAAATTTGCTGGGATACTCCAATATCCTTGCTGCAGAGACATACTTAATTTTTGACTGATTTAAGTATACAGTTTTTCTAGACAAAGCAATCCATGAAACATATTAAAATATTTTCAAAACACATTGGTTTAATTTTTGATGAATAGAAACTTATTCATAATTTAATTTATTTTGTCGGGTTTAAAATTCTGTATGCATGTTCTTTTTGTGTCATACTTAATTTCAAAGTGCGAAATGTTAAGCATATAGGAAATAGCTCAATCTACTTATTCAAATTGTATCTAAAGTACAAAAACATGCAGTCAAATATACATTGAGTCTGTAAATTCTTGTATAAAAATCTTATGAAAATATGCAATGTCGAATTAAAAACAAAATCGGATAATATTAAACTATTATTTGAAATCAATCTTAATATTGAAATATATCTTGTACGGACTCAACTTTGTAAAAAAAGCAGTGGGACAATTCCAAATGCTGATAATAAAGTAAAGAAAGTAGAACAAGTATTACAAGAAGTTAAAAGTTCTAATGTTATCGTCAATTGTCCTTTATTGTACTTTGATGAAAGGTTCTGATGATGCCATGACGAAGCTTGCGTGCACTTACAACATGATATTTATACTTTTTATTACTAAAGGGAAAGTGAGCGTTAAGTTCTATAGGAAAACCATCACGCACATTCAGAAACCGTTTCTAGGAAATCGAACTTACTAGATATACATTGACTTTGTACAACGTTTCATCTTATGCTACCTCCATGCGTGGATCATTCACTTAATTATTTATGAGCATATAGGGAATGACTTTTTTTTCAGGTAGACACTGGTGAGTATCTAAAGAGGATAAGATTAATGAATATTGGTACATAGAAACACATTTTGTGATCTGGAAGGTCCACATTATAGTTATATTTTTACTTTTTGTCCGTAACACAAAATTTCATACAGCCTGATTGTTTCATACGAATGAATAACGTTTACGAAAAAGTTGTTCACACACAAAATGGAATATCACGCAATGTCTAATCTAAAAAAATGCAAACGAACTATTTTTTTTCTCCTGATGTTACAGAAAAACTTTTGTTTGATACTTATGGCTGTAGAATTTTAGACTTATTAGTCTGGTGAAGTGTTAATAGCAAATATGTGAATAATTAAGCATTAAAATGGTAAGCAAATGTATTTTTCTGTAATCATAGACGACGCTTAGTCTTAACAAAGTGTTTCCAGTTCGGATGTAATTTGTAACGTATTTTAGGATCACTAAGACGTCAGACTAGAATAGCTGTAATTTTCTTTAAAAAATGAACTGCAGAATCAGATTTATAGCTTAGTGTTTTACAAGTATCTTAAAAGACGATGTCATCTTATAACTAAAGTAGCTATATTGGCAGCTACTTTATTCTGAAGCCGTACATAATATGTCATTTTTACATTTTGGTTCCATTAGATTACAGCACAAAACAACCACAGTTGGTTTCATGATTAAAGTGCTTAAGAAATCGTTCACCTAGTTTTATCTTTCTGATATTAGAATATTCATTAATGGTAATCTGATTAAGTAATGTAAGTATACAACCACAACTGGTGAGTAGAAATTAGAGGGAAAATTATATTCATTAACATATGATGTTTAATTCATGAGCTTAATTATCATGCCTTTCCAGTTCTATTATACGCTGCTATTTGCGTTATAAGCTGATACTACAGTAAGAATTTTATTTCTCATTTAACATAACATAATGTTTTGGGACAACATGGGACCTATTGGTCCATCGCGACTGTTCCATTGTCTAAACTAAATTAAAGTAATTAAAAAAATCTTAAAGCCAGTCCTTATCATTCATATACTTATCAAGCTTTTTCTCAAACTCATTTACATTTACTGCTTCTACAACATCTGAAGGCAACTCATTCCAAAGGCCAACCACCCTGTAAGTAAAAATGAAACTGTCTTAGCTGTAGATGACTCCTACCTTGCCAAAATCTATATTTGTGTTCCCTAGTCCTATTATTCTCACTGTTAAATATGAAAAAAGATGTTGCATCAACACAATCAATCCCCTTTTCAATCTTAAACACCTCAATCCGATCCCCCTAACTCTTCTTTTTTCTAGAGAAAACAATTTGAGAGATTTAAGCCTCTTTTTGTATGATAACCCCTCCATCTCAGGCACCATTCTAGTAACCCTTCTCTGAGCTCTTTCCATCAATTCAACGTCTTTCCTATTGTAAGAACACCAAGACTGAACACAATGTTCCAAATGTGGCCTAACCAGTGACTTGTACAATGAAATTATAAGCTCTTTAGACTTGTAATCAATATTTATATAGATACAACCTGAATTCATATTTGCCCTACCACTAGCAAAAGCATATTGCTTGGATGGCTTTAGAGACTGATCGACTATTACACCGAGATCCCCTTTTCTTCATAACACTATTAAGGTTATTCCCATCCATATTATACTTATAATTCAAATTATGATAACCCACAT
>NW_013665613.1:1828520-1829310 GCF_000517525.1 Limulus polyphemus
CAGCTAAAGACACGATATAACAGTATCATGCAGTCCAAATATTCACTTTCAACTAAAGACACGATATAACAGTATCATGCAGTCCAAATATTCACTTTCAGCTAAAGACACGATATAACAGTATCATAAAGTCCAATTATTCACTTTCAGCTAAAGACACGATATAACAGTATCATGCAGTCCAAATATTCACTTTCAATTAAAGACACGATATAACAGTATCATACAGTCCAATTATTCACTTTCAGCTAAAGACACGATATAACAGTGTCATACAGTCCAATTATTCACTTTCAGCTAAAGACACGATATAACAGTATCATGCAGTCCAAATATTCACTTTCAGCTAAAGACACGATATAACAGTGTCATATAGTCCAATTATTCACTTTCAGCTAAAGACACGATATAGCAGTGTCATACAGTCCAATTATTCACTTTCAGCTAAAGACACGATATAACAGTGTCATACAGTCCAATTATTCACTTTCAACTAAAGACACGATATAACAGTATCATACAGTCCAATTATTCACTTTCAATTAAAGACACGATATAACAGTATCATGCAGTCCAAATATTCACTTTCAACTAAAGACACGATATAACAGTACCATACAGTCCAATTATTCACTTTCAGCTAAAAACACGATATAACAGTATCATAAAGTCCAAATATTCACTTTCAGCTAAAGACACGATATAACAGTATCATGCAGTCCAAATATTCACTTTTAGCTAAAGACACGATATAACAGTATCATAAAGGTCCAATTATTCACTTTCAGCT
>NW_013665613.1:1830310-1853851 GCF_000517525.1 Limulus polyphemus
CTACTCGTTTACCAACGAATAGTGGGATTGACCGTCACATTATAACGCCCCCACGGCTGAAAGGGCGAGCATGTTTGGTGTGACAGGGATTCGAACCCACGACCCGCAGATTGCGAGTCGATCGCTCTAACCACCTGGCCATGCCAGGCCCCATTTCATTATAAAAAATAAAAGTAATTTGGAATAAACTATTGAGGTATCGTATCATTAATACGCGTGCCATTAGCAACATTGATAATTACTCTCCATATTAATTGCATCAAGTGTCATAAAGACAGTTTATAATACTTTATTAGTTAAAGTTATTCGGTATCATTAGAGCTATAAATACTTGTTTATTTCCTTAATAACAGTATGATGTGGTAAACTTTGACAGTGGCATTCTTAAGATAAAACAGGTATTGCAGTTTCCCTTCTCGAACAAAATATGTAGTCATCATAAAATTAATTGTTGTGTATAGAAAATTCTGTTGTCAAGACAAGTTATTATATATTCAAAGGTGAAAGTACGAAAGGGCTTTAAGAGGGGGGAATAGCTTTTATACCAACGTATTTTAAGTTCATGTGAAAAACGACGTTTACGAAGACGATCTCAAGTGTTGCAAAATGTTAGATTTCTATTATGATTAAGATCATGCGCAAAGGGATTATATCGCAAAGAATGTGAAAAAGATCAAATTCAAACTAGAAAATTATCTTGGTTGGATAACTAATGATTCGAGGGAATCAAATAGCTAGCTCTACGTTGGATTTTTTTATATCATGCAGTTGTCATGGCTGTTATTCCTTTGCAGCAATCCTCGATCAATAAGCCCATTAAAGAGCACACTCAAAGGCTAGTAGTAAAATCAATCCCTTATTGTAATTCCGCTATGCAATCTTTTACCATAATTTCGCTATTCAGCGTCAAGTATCCAAGTTACATTACGAAAGCCTTGCAGTTTTAAAAGTTC
Source organism: Limulus polyphemus (assembly GCF_000517525.1). Classification (NCBI taxonomy): domain Eukaryota; kingdom Metazoa; phylum Arthropoda; class Merostomata; order Xiphosura; family Limulidae; genus Limulus; species Limulus polyphemus. Next base: position 1,831,264 of record NW_013665613.1, read on the forward strand.
CCACATTCTCTGGAGTTATCTTCTTAACACATCTAATCATTTCTCAGAGATTGTAAACCACGTATGTAAATTTTCTTTCCACTCATCACATACATAGTCAGCAGTTAGCTTAGAGACCCATTCAAGCAATCCTTTCATGTTCTTTACGTTTGATATATCTAATACATGCTATAATGGTCCCTTTTGAAATCTCAACAATAGATACCCAGAAGGTACTCTTGGTTCAGTAACAATGCACTAATCTGTACTTGAAGTTATGCTAATTTAACATATCTATCATTTCATTCTGCAACCATTTTATAAGAGTACTTACTTTGAGTAGATGATGTTCTTCAATGGCTCTGAATATACAATAGACATTTAGTTTTCACAGAGTTATAATAATTATTGCCCAGAAACTTGTTTATTGCAAGGTTTGAATTTCCAGTAAACCTTCGAATACAATCTTTTATTATATTTATTATCAATATTTAAGATAATAATTAATAAAATAATGTGTTTAGTCAAATATCTTATTTATATTATTTTAAACAGTAAAATCTAAATTTCAAATTTCTCTGCACCATATCGGCATATGATGAATTATATAAAATTACATTTCGTAACGAAATGCCTCAGACATTGATGTTAAGCTCTCATGATTAAATTCGTCTATTTTTTACAGTTATGTGAATTTGAAACTATGAATTTTCATAACATTTTGAATGAATCTAATTATATGTAGAATGTCGTGTTATTGATATATATATATTGAATATATAAAAGATCAAAGAGGTAAATATAAAATTTCGTTCTTTCCGAAACAAATCAGGGTTTTAAAACTGCGCTTCACGTGATTTTAGAATAAGTTATTCTCTTGCATAAAAAAACATGAGCTTGCATATTACATTAGAAAGCCGAACAAAATTTCAATCATTTCATAAGCAGTTTTTGCACACTTTTATACAACCCTTATAAGTGTGACGTGATCATATAGATTGAACAAAAAATGCTCTTTTGTCAATGAATGTTAAAGAATGTTCAACAAACTGTCCTCTGTTGGTGATGGAAAAAAGTTATTTACAAAAACTCACTTTTTCTTCCAATCCTCTAACTTACGAGTTTATGGTTTAACTAGTTTCTTTCTCATTTAGGAATTACTAGCGGAGTACCCAGCGTAGCTCAAATAAAAATAGCTTTAAATATCCTGAGTTGGTTTGGTTAAATCAACCATATCAATCCTTACTTTTTGCAAATAAAAATCAAAATAATTTCTTTAACTAACTAAATATTTTAATTAAACTCAATAAAAATAACAATGTGCGAAAAAAATAAAAATTTGCTAAAACTATTTTAATCAAAGCAAAACCGGGTATATTGCTCCTGCTTTTTGCATGTGCTTTGCATAAAACTTCAAGTATCCTTTTGGTGTCCTGGTTTCTTCTGTGTGGTCAAGAGTCGTTTGCAATGAGCATATTCTGACTTTTTTTTTCATTTAATAAACAATTGATTTTTCTCTTCTCGTTGCAACACAACGTAAATGAAAATTTGCCGATACGAAACGTTTTTGTAAAGTCATCGTAGCTAATTCTTGCGAGTGCACGCAAGCAAAGCAAAAGATATGGTTGAAGTAATCCCATTTAATTGAGAAAATGTGCACGCATGTTCGAGAGAAAGTACCAGCCTTTTTTCAGTAAAGTGGAATTAGAGAGTAGGCATGTATGCGTAGAGGAAAGAGAGGGGAGGGAAAGATCACAAATGAAGGCTCTACGAAGTTTTTAAACCGTTTTTACACATAATTGATCATGGATGTAATGATTAGGAGAAGTCCTCACACAGAGAAGAAACGTTAATAATAGCCCTCTTGATCACACATTACCAGAAAAACCCGGCCTTTTCCATTTCAAACTAATTGGTCATCCTGTTTGTCAAAAATTGCTATATTGGTCACTTTTACCTTAATTTGCGGTCCCAAAACGGTCTTTGCGGCCATATAACCCGTGTTACTTCCCGCACAAAGTTGTATGTGTGCGCCGAGTTTGGATTTTGTAGCTTTAAAGATGTGGACGTGCATAAGGAACAGACCCACAGAGAGAGAGAGAGAGAGGCATTCACATTTATATATATATAAATAATAAATTAGCCTCACTGTATATATATTCACGTTAATATGAAAATCTATGACTGTAATCATAGTGTATTCAGAATAAAATAATCATTGATAACGATATAAATAAACACCGTATGTCACTACAGTCAGCAAGAAAACAACACATCGGTAAGATAATGACTTGGGAGGCAAAAAAATAAAATTAAAAATAACGTGAAGTTAATGAGCAACAGCCTAGTTTCATTAATTTAATATACAAATACTTTAATAACATTAAATAATGATAGTCTTTCTATTTTGATTACTTTATTATAAACAAACCTTAACTATAATAATATTAAAAACTAGCAGAGGCTCGCAAAACATTTCCGGCCAAATTATTATCTTTATCGTAACAGTACTTCTTTAAATATAACATTTCTAGTACAATACCAAATGTGTAAATCCACTTGTATATACGCCGTACTTTATAAAACTTTAACTTATGTTACACCTAAGTTTTTTTACTTTAGTTTATTTATGACTAAACTTTATTTACTTAATACTATCGATAAATAAACTTACAATGTTATTCTACGACCTAACGTCAAACCTTTTTTAAAAACTTTGATAAGTTTTTAATATTCTGTTGTACAAAATGGTTAGTAAAGTATATTTACATTCCCCTTTTGTTGTAACTTCTTGTTTCATACAGCAATTGTAGCGACTTGATCACTGAGCTTTGCAGCTTTATGCCACAGGCAGACGTTTTGTCGTCGAGCGAATAATGCGCATGCGCAGTATTTCTTGGGGAAACAATCTACCTACGCCTGCTTATGCAGCAGGTTCTCGGTCAGAAAGCATAACGGTCGTACATACAAACAACAGGAATAATAGTATAGATTATCTTCGTTGGTGTACATATGATAATGTATAGTTTAAATGCTATTATACACACCTTTGACTGAAAGTCTCTATTAAGTACATAAATTAACATTCGATTATAATTGAAATAACCTTATTTTAATACAATATCGTGACACCCCATCTATTTCAACCAAGCAATGAACTAATCAGTGCACAGGTAACCGCCAATAGACGAGAGAAGGAAAGACTGTTGAAAGTATTGGTGCTAGGTGGTAACAAAAAATAAAAGCAATAAATATACACTAAAAAAATGTAGTGGCAGGACTAGAATACGAAACAGAAATAGAAATAAGTTTTATAGTGGAAATCACTACTGTAGAAGACTAATTTAATGGAATAGGCTAATTTACTCATAAATAAAAGAGCACAATTCATGTATGGCTAAAAGCGAAAAACACAACATTTTTGACATTTTTTTCCACAGCATATTTCTTTCTGTTTCTCTTAAACTCTTTTAAAGAATATAAAACATCCTTCAACAAAGGAGATAGAGCTAAAAGCATAACCTTTTGTTCTCAAGACATCCTAGTGTTCCGTTATCTTACAAATTAAACATACCATGCTATGGAATAGATAATGTACAATATAACTAACAATATATTACACTAACGACTAACAAGATATCAGATATTAAAATCACTGATCTTATGTTTCCACACGAAGTCGAACTACATTAACTTGAATTATTTATGCATCCAAATACATATCTTTTCTATAAGCTACAGAGATGTGGCTTTATGAAAATATAAATCATTCCACCTATTACCAAATAATGAATCATCCTTTGCCAATTTAGGCATCATTTAAAGCAAACTTCCACATCTTAAAAGATATAAATAAAATTTAGTGATATTCTAAGCTAATCATTATGTAATTAACAAAAGCATCTTTATATTTTCAATTCGTTAATAAATTTCAAAATTGTTCTACTCTACTTTTTGTCATGTACTGATGAAAAAATTATTTTATTAGCGTAGTTTAGAAAATTATTAATGACCTTGTTGCAATGAAACAATATAAATAAGTAAAATGCAAAAACCAGTTAATGTTGAAGATGTAAGAAACAGTATTTTTTTAAAAGTTTTAAGTCGCCAGTGATATTTATTTTGATCCACACTAGTAGACACAACAAAATATAAATTGATCAAAAATAAATATACAATAAAAGCATCCCATTTCACCAAGTTAATCTTACATCATGTTCCTGGAAGGATTGGTTTTATATTATGTTGGTAAATATACTGCTACACATGATTATGTGAATGAACCTTTAATCTTCTACAATAGAAATCTTTAATGATATATTTTAACAAAAGCATATGGTGTTCTCTTTCTAGAACAAGACAATTGATGTTCAAACATTTATTTACTGTCTTTCTATTGATTTTTATAGCCAAGCCCATAACACAAACGTAATAATTTAGATCTAATACTTCTTTGAAGAAATAAGCAGCTTATTTCAATGAAGACCTAATTTGATTTTCTTGCACTTTCAATGAAAGATTTGAAAGACAAGTTTGAAATGTTCCACACAGTAAAAATGAAATAAAAACACATTATGTACATAGCGTGACCTTTCCTATTCTCACTTTATTGTATAATATTAGGTAAAGAAACTGCCAACTTTTCGGATTTAATAATAGTTAATCTGCTGTTTTTATCTTATCAACTTTGTAGTTTTCACTTGTATATTGCATATGTTTCACAAAGGCGGATGGTGTTTCTATAGACAGATAGTGTTACTAAGGTTCTAAGGACGATGATGCTACTAAGGACAGCATTAGCATAGTTTGTAGGATCATCGATTAATCAATAGTATTTTACCTTATTTGCCTAGCATACATTTTAGAAATATCTGTCCTGAATAGGACAGATTTTTCGTGATAACATATCTAAATATCATGCAGTAATTTGCCATACAATCTTACAGTTTCGTTAGTTTGGTTTTAAGGATTAATTATGTTCTTATGCTATTCCTCTACCCATATAACTATGAATTTTATAACATCAAATGAGTTCTTGGCAAAATATTTCATTTTACACATCTTGACAGTTATATTATAGTTTCACTTACATATCACATATATCTTACAAAGACTGACAGTGCTTCTGTGGATGGATGGTATTATTATTACAAGTTCTGTGAATTTTAGTAACACAGGCTCTGCTAGCAATGTACTCTCTGGTAACAGAAAAATACCATAGTGGCCTAGCAACGTGCCCTCTAATTTCACTTCATGGAACTATAACATTATCGTCTCTACTCCCTAAGGCAGTCAATCATCGCGTGTATCCAGAGCACCCCGATAACTACTAGCTTGGCTCCATTCTTAAAGGTCTACTGTGCTAGTTTTACCAGTTCTATATATATTGAATATTCCCTTTTTGAACATGTTGTGTTCTTTGGCTGTACTTCATTTATTCAACATAAATGAATGCTGTGACCAATCTCTCCAACTATAACTGCATTGCCATTGTTGGAATTCGTCTAACTTATGATTAAATATATGATGTGCACGCTACATCACTTAAGAATATTATATAAGAAATATTTTAATAAAGTTATGACTGTTAATGGGAACCTACGTTAACATTCTTCAATTAATTCACTTTATTATATTACAATAAATGTCTACTATGAAGAAGCAGACTGTATTTAGTTTAAGTTTGACAGTGTTTGATATGAATTAGACATAACTTTTACAATTTGTCACTTCTGCCTAAGCCAATTACGTACTAGATAACACTTAGTTTTTACAGTAAGCAATAACCTTAAGGCTTAATTTAGATCATAATATTTTAAATTCAGTCTCACTGTTTTGTTTAGAAAGAAACTGGAAAAGTTACCGAAGAAATGTAGATTGTTTGATTATGTTTAATTAACATTAATATTAAAATTCTTACCTACAACTGAATCTCTTTCCGATAAAATATTTTAAAACAGTAACGTTCCTTTAATACTTATACTTTTCTTTTTTTATATAGATTTGATATAACCACAATGACAAGTTTAACGGAAGAACTTGGAATAAGATTGAAGAACTGTTAAAATAAAAGTCTGAACCTTGTGTAATATCTGCAAATAATAATCAGGTCAGACTTGTTACATATTGCGGAGATTCTCTGTCTGCTTACAGATAGAGAAATGACTTTGGTATAGAGCTTGAATATTTGTCTATAAATGTTTAACAGATATTTGAACTTAACTCGAATACATTTAAACATTCATTTCTTGCAAAATATTTTCAAAAATTTTATTTGGGCCGAGTTTGGTCCATTATTAGCCTGTCAGACTATGAATCCGAAAATCCTTTGTTTGCATTCCGATACCACAAACAATTATAATATTAAATATCGTGTTCTGCAATTTGAAGCCCTGTGTGGTTTGACGTGGCCTGTTGGTTATGGCACAAGACTCGCAAGTTGAGGGTCAGGGGCTCGAATCCCGTCGTCCCTGAAAGTGTTCGCGCTTTCATCCGTGAGGATGTTATAATGTCGTGGTCAATCTCACTATTTGTTGGAAAGAATTATCTCAAGAGTAGACAGTGAGTGCTGTTAACTCGCTGTCTTCCATCTAATCTCATGACCAGTTGGTTAGGACGCTTGACTCGCAATCTGAGGGTCGTGGGTTCGAATCCCCGTCCCATCAAGCATGTTTGTCCTTTCAGTCGTGGGAACGTTAAAATGTGACGGTAAATCCCACTATTCTTTGGTAAAAGAATAACCCAAGAGTTGGTGGTGGGTGGTGATGACTAGCTGCATTCCCTCTAGTTTTTCACTGCTAAAATAGGGACGGCTAGCGCAGATAGTCATCGCGTTGCTTTGTGTGAAATTCAAAAACCAAACCATCTAATCTATCAATGTAGAATTACGATTAGCAAGCACATTTGAACGAAATTATATTTGTATACCGACAAATATATAATACAATTGATAAAGTCATACAAAACGATCCTCAACTTGAAAAAGTAATACAGAACTTTCATAAAATTTGGTATAAAACGATGACACAGTTTTAACAGCATGTACGTGAAAGAAAAGTAGATGTGTCACAACGTTCATTCCAAAGATATTCTTTGAACTTTTCTGTATCATTTAACATTATTGTTTTAATTAAATATATGCAAGTTATTTCTAAACACATTGGGTATAATAAAAATATTCATTTTGCTCAAATAAAAATAAATAAATATAATAAACAATTAATAGGAAACACAAACAAGCAATACTGGCAAAACAAATGTCCATACGAAATGAGATTATTACCTGGTTCATCTAAGTTTTGTTTTGTCTTATCATCTTCGGTCGTTATATTGTGGTTACTTTAATGGTATTTAAGTTTATACTGTTTTATGACTTTCGTGTGTCTAACAATAAACTAGAAATGATTATAGGCTTTACGGAACGTAAAACTAAGATATAAACATGAATAATATAAACCAATCGTAAAATTAAATTAATGAACGTATAAAATGGAAATAAAAATATACAAGATAAAAAAAGGATATTCATTATAGAAGACTATAAGTGAACAGCTCTTTGTTCTTCAAGAAAAACATCCACTAACTGAAAATGTTTCCTAAATAGTTTCCTTATTATATGATTGATGACAAGTGCAAGTACGCTAAAGCAAGTTGTTGAAGCAATGAAAAGCTCTTGGATCAGCGTTGGACAACAGTTCTGTTTTATATACAAAAGAAGACGTTATATAGGACTCTTTGTTGCAACGTTTCATTAATGGTCATAGCCCTTGTCTGGAATACACCAATAAAAGCAAGATTAATAACTATTTTTCTAGATGCTCTATAACCAGAGTAAGCAAAAATCCTTTTCTAAATACCAGTCTTGGTATAGAAAATTAGCTCCTTAGCAATATTAATACATTGTCAAAGTATTGTAAGCTAGTTCTGGAAACGAATCTATATAAATATAATAATACTGTCTGTTGTATGACCATGTAACTACTTCGCAGGGTATGGACGGATCTTCACCAAAATTGATATGAAGGTTCATTAGGTCCATGCGGGGGTATATACCAATTTTCAGTTTTGCGTTTTGCGGTTTTTATAGGCTTATTTGCGTTTTTTACAACTACTTTACCACCTGTAAATGGATCTTCACCAAATTTGGTACGGAAGTTCAAAGGATCCATGGGGAGATACATACAAACTTTCCGTTTCGCATTTTGCATTTTCGCGTTTTTTATCACTACTTCGCCCCCTGTTGACTGACCTTCACCAAATTTGGCTGAAAGGTTTGTAGGGCTCATGTGGAGATACGTGCAAAGTTTCGGTTTCACATTTTGTGTTTTGCAGTTTTATAGGCGTTTTTTACAATTACATATAAGGGAAGCAACTTTTCATGTCCTAAAATAACCTTTCATTATTCATGAATTTACATAACTTCCGTCCTGAGGACGGGTGTTTCAGCTAGTAAGTAATATGTTTGCAGCTAAATTGTCAAAACAAACACTGTCTTAAGTATTAACATCGGATATATTGCTGCGATGTTAACTATAGAAAGCTGGCGAAGCAACGGAAACAACACTCCTAATATTCATGGCAAACAAAAGATAGATTTCAAATACTAATATGGCGCTTTTCTGATTTAAAATTCGAAAAGGGCTAAATAAAAAGATAGTGAAGAAACAAGAACAAAACATTTGCAGTTTAGCTTGATATTATCATAAATGCTAAATAAAAAGATTACGCTAGAAGCAGTTAGCCCCCAAAGGCTCAGAGATATGTCTGATGACATATAACGCTAGAAGTCGGATTTCGACACACAGTACAAATAGCCTATTGTGTACCTTTGTGCTTAAGAACGAACAAACAAATTAAACAGCTGCCTTGTAAAGAACTGTGATGTTGTTTAATGAATGCATAAAACTATTTATTAACGAAAAAAAGTGCTGAAAATGTTTATGTTCTGTGAGGGCCCCAAACTATTTCATTTAAATGTTAAAAATCAGTGCAGTTTAGTGGAAATCACGTGCCCCAATAATACCTCCTAAATAATTAAACACTTTTACCAAAAGATGATGCTTACATGAATTAAAGTTGCTTATAGCTTCTACTTTCATGACTGAAATTCAACTAATATAAGCCAGTTAATAGAAATTACAAATAATATATGAGTTGAAAAGACAACAATAAATAAAACGATCTTTTTTTAAATCAGTATTTATCCTTTAAAGTATTTTAATAAAGCTGTGCCATGCTTGTTTGTTTGTTTTATTTGAGCGCAAACAAATAATGTGTTATTTGTGCTAAGCCCACAGCAGGGATCGAGCCACGAATATTTCCTTACCAATCCAATATTTATGTAAGTTTCTACACAGTTCAACTAAATACATAAGATTGTTATATTAAAATGTCATATTAATTTGTTCATCATCACCATGAAACAAGATATGCCAGTGCTACCAACCAAAATAGCATTAAAACTCTATATCAGAAATTATTAATACCAAGAGCAAACAGCAACAATAGCTCCTAAAACTAAAAGTTAGCTATTGAATATATTTTATAAATTAGGACTTTGTAATAGTTCACGCAGGATAGAAAATGGTATTTATATAATAAAAGCGTAGTATCAAACTTGAATATTTATATATTTCAACCATAACTTCAATAGCTGTATATCTTTAAGTAAATTACTGGCATGTTCAAACACGTAAGCCCGTTGCAGTAATCCTAGCTAACTTAACTTTGTAGTTATCTATAAACAGTGTAGCTGTTAAATGTCACCGCACTTTCAGCGTAGTTTTGATTATCACAAATGATCATTTTAGAAGGCATGTATTCATTATTTACTCGGACATCGCTCTGATATTATCACTCTTAATTCACCCCTCCTCCTCAGTGGCCCAGCGGAAAGTCTGAAGGCTTATGACGCTAAAAACCGTGTTTCTATACCCGTGGTGGGCACAGCACAGAATGAAACCCTTATGCAACGTTGGGCAAAACTACAGTTTTTCTTAGCATGTCCATTTTGTGCTCGGCAAGTTAGCTCTCAAGGCTTTCAAGATGTTAACGCTATTCCTGACGGTTCTCAAAATATTTGCATACTTACCTAGCCTTCTTATGCACATTAACTTGAGTCTGTGTTATAACTAATACCTTCATTGATCGAGCTTTGAATCTAAATACTTAAGATATAGCCCAGTTATCAAAACAGTCAAATTACGTAAGTTGCAGTGCACAACAATCCCGTTTTACAACACTAAACATTTGAGGAAAAAAAAGTATGCTATATATAATAAACTTGGAACATTTTTACAAAACTGTAAAATCTTATGTTTTCATGCACATTTTTGATCAGATTGAATGACCGCTTTATAAAACAAGTAATTTGGTTGATAATAACAGAGGAAATTTGTGGTGTGGTTTCATAGTAAATATTTCATGAACCGCTGAAGCTGTTATATTTGTTATAGTAGAACAAATACAGGGGTTTAGAAATAAAATTGTGCTGTTTTGCTTAAATGATTTGATACTCAAAAATGCAACAGACATATATATATATATATTGAAATTCCTATTCTAGGGCGTAGAATACACACCAGTTGTATGGCTTTAATTCCTCTCACAGATATTTCGCACTAAATGATTATAAATCTACACTGTGAGTGTTTCTAAAGTTTAAAAATGTTAAGATAAAATATATGGATTACTAGTGATTTTATATACTTGATAAAAAGAAAGTCTCGAGAAGTTTTAACATGAGCATCAATATCATACGGTTGAAATTAGAGTGCAGCTTAGCACTGAGGTAGAAGTCTCGATTTGATTATGAGCCGGGTTCGAACCCATGCGTAACAAAATGTTTCCCGCATTTTAAGCTATGGGTGATTTAAAACAATGACAGTCACACTTTTAGTGTGTAAGATGAGTGTTAAAGTACTCTTGACTGGTTGTCTTCCCTCTGTTTAATACTACAAAATTAAGGACGGCGGCAGATAGCCTTAGTAGCTTTGTTATAAATATAAAATACTGTGGAAATGATCACCAAATGACGTAATAGTCCAAAAATATTATAATATATTTCTTATGCGCATTTTAAGAGGCAAAAAAAAACACAACAGAAATATAAACTTTTGAAAAACAAAAGAAAAACATTATAACAGAGACAGCTTAAAATTAAATTGTTACATATTCTCAGATTAAACTGATATAAAAGTTATATACACCAGATAGCACATGACTGGGACCCATTGGTTGTTGTTGTTTTTTTTTTGTAAGAATGAGAATTGAGTTGAATACATAGTTAGAAATAAATATTTGAACCCTGGATTGGAATTTTTTTTTCTCCTCATAAGCCATTTGTTTTCTCTTTTTAAAGTATACTTACACACTGTGTAGTATAATGGTTTGGAGTAATTAAATAAAATATTGTTTGTTCGATTTAAAACAAAGCTACACAAAAGTTAACTGCACTAACCGTCTCTAATTTTGTAATAGTATAACTTGAGAGACACTACAAAAACTCACCAACGGCCCAAAAGTGCAGATGTCGATTTTATTTGGGATAATTTGATATAAACAACACACCTCAGTTCCACAGCCCGGTTCGCTAAACATGTGCAGAATATTAAATATAAAAATTACTATCCAGTGTTTCTTTATTGATAGAACTATAAATTATGAAAACAGACAGAAGTCTGTATGTAGATAAAGTGTAATTGAAGACAGAAAACGTTTTATCGTAGGTGTAATATGTCTTAGTAAAGCGAGCGGCTTAACTTTATTACACTTTCATTCCTATATATATCACGTTCTTGGTATTGTGTTGAATTCATAAGATGTTTCAAATTATTGTTTAAAAACACTGAAATCATAGGCAGAAAGAAATGTACGTATAAATATTTGTTTTGTATTTATTTTACGTGATATAATGCAACGCTTCTTCAAAATCGTCCGATTCCTTTATCTGCAACCGCAAAATTTTCAAACTGACACTGGCTAAATGTTCTGTCGATAACGATAATTATAGGTATATTAATATACACGAAACAATAAAACCATAATTACAGGAGCCGGTTTGGTTTAGCTGGATGAAACTAATACTAAGCTGCTCATCAAATCTCCAGGCTTTGGAATTATGGCTTTAATTCAGTTACTATTCATCTAATTGTCTGTTAAAAAAGCGTATAATTTTTAAGCGGTATAAAACAAAATTGATGGTTGTTCTTGTCTTAAATGAATGCTGACTTGAAATTCAGGTACCAGAATGAATAATGATGCCCCCATGACTTCTATAGTTCGTTTATGTAAATGATACCAGAGCGTCTGCGTGAAGATTTATGACATTTCCGAGACATCCTCGACGATAAATAACTTCTTGTAATTGTCAATAAAAAAGCTTAGTTATGATATTCTAAAAGACTAAATTATTAACATTTATTTATACTTCATTTGACATTCGATAAGTATATTCAATATTATTTCCTTAACTGCTTGTAATAATCATAGCAAGGATGGTTCACAAAAGAAACAACAGGATATAACATTATCAGTAAGGAATCGTGAGTATATAGTCTTGTAGTTTTACACAAGAAATATATAATTCGGGCCAAGAAATCGCAATTGCTTTAGGCGTCTATGTGTCTTCATTTTGGAATCGTGCGTGGTTATTGGGAGTATTCACGTTTCCCACTAGGCCAACAAGACCAAGTATTAAGGTGATTTGATGCACTCAGCAGAACATTTAGGACAGAGACGGATAAAGCATCAAATTAAACTCATCTATCTCCTTAGCCTGGGGATGTGAGAAAATCTCACTTGATAGAACTCTTCAATAAAGAATGATTAAGTCCTCAGATTTTATCTTGCTTATGATTATAATGCGAAATATCAAGAAACAGCATGTTATACACTTCTCATACGTACACAAGCACACACACATATATATATCACTTTAATAAAAGAAAAATTGTGAACTTTATAAATAACTCAAGGAATAGTGATGTTTATTTTCTGGCTGTAAAATAAACAGTGAAAATTTACACTAAAAGGCTTTTTTAAGGTCTACGGTATTTCTGTAAATACATACAATATATATAAATATGATGCTATTTTAGACTGCTATATATTTGTGTATAGTTTATTTAATGCGTTGATTCTGACGATGGGAAACCAACGAGTAAACGATTATAAACGCGGCTTATTTGAACCTACCTACAACTTATTATACTGTTTCACCAGCCCAATCCTATATTCTTTAATTTTCATATTATTACACATACGTCTAGACAAGCCACCCGGTGGCTCAGTAATAAATTTGAGAGTTATAACGTTAAATATCGTGTTTCGATACATGCGGTAGGCAGAGCACAGATAGCCCATTGTGCACGTTTGAGCTTAACATCGAACGTCTAGACATAGAAACTATAAAAATGTCAGCAAGATAATTTTCAAGCTTTCAAAGAAAAAAACTAAAAAAACAAGAAATTAGACACATAATTATATTTGTTCTACTTACATCAGTTACATGTGCTCTATGTTATTAATTGCGTGGTAAAGCGTAAAAATACATTTTTTTTATCACTGCCCTCTGACTGAAAACTTTCTTCTGGTATTCAGGTATTTAATTCTAAATAACTGTGCAGTTTCTGCATGTACTTAATCACATCAACGGATAACTCAGGGTCATTAGCGTACTGATCCTAACGTTTTCGAAAGGTAAGCCTTTGTTCATCAGGGGTAAGTTAAAAACTCGAAAGTGACGGCTACTTATGTGGATGAAGATTAAACGTGAAGTCATTTCCTACCATGTCTCCCAAAGTTCATAATATTTTTCTTATTCGACAAGTTTATTAAGGATTACCAAGTTAATTCATATGGCGTCATATGGGACTGAAGGATATCTTATCTCTCAAGAAAGTTTGAGGTGATCGAAATTAAGCTGCACTCCAGAGTAAAAGAAGAAAGTAATAGCAGTAGCAACTGTGACTTTTCAGAACCTGTAAAGGCCCTTAAAGCACCAGCTATTCATCAACCTGTCACTCTGCTATTTCCACTCCACAAAAATATTCAAGACATAATGGTACAGATCAGTTGTTTCCAATGGGTCAGCAGGAATTCACTGGTCCATGTGCCACGATCACATGGACAATGCAGTCATAAATATACCCCAAAAAGCGCTTTCAGATGGCTGTGTTGGTAAGAGCACAGATAGACCATTGTGTAACTTTGTGCTTAACAACAGCAAATCAAATAAAAACCAAACCAAGCTTCAAATATGGCACATCTGACTACTGGTTGTAGGAATGTTTGTATCCTTTTATTAGATAGGAACATCAAGCACATGTACATTTTAGGTGAGTACAACAACAAATGCAAGAAGGTCAGTGATGACAATATGGCTGCTGCAGTACTTACTGACTTAAACTATTAGAGCCCGAATTATATTTTGCTGTCGATTTGGGCAAGTGCAACAGTCCTAATGCTGTGGTATACTGATAATGATATATGTAGATAAAGTTGAGTTTAGAGTGTACACTGGAGTATCCAGAATCTTACTCAACCTTCCTATGCATTAGACACTCTGTGGAAATCCACCATTTTCAATTAGTAAGCACAGATGTTTTTTGCAAAAAAACAACAATCTAGATATAAATGAAGAAGAGCAACATAAATTTCTCTAGGATAAAGATGGTTGTCTGTAATCAGTCTTTTTGTTGTTGAAGAGACCTTAGTCGTGGGATTTCTGTATAAATTATCAGCCATTTTGCCTGTGCATTAGGTGAAATGCAGTTTTCCAACATATCCAACCAGTTCTGACTAAAGTGATTTCACACATATGAATGTTGAAAAATGTGGAAATTAACCTTAACATCCATGTCGTAAACTGTAGTCTGGTGTATTGTTGTTATATGCTGTAGTGAGAAAACTTTCATACGAATTACACTGTTCTCTGTTTGTAAAGCATTTGTCTTATGATCAAAATTCCAAAGATTCGATCCATATGAACACATACAGTAAGTTTTAAACAGACTGTATCGCACATCATATGAACAATGTGAAAATTTAGATAGTAACGAATTACATCTCTGGTACAAATCATTTACGTTTTTCTGAATGGAATTTACTCTGTAATCAAAGCCGATCTAACGACCAAGGCGTACAGCTGATTCGCTTAATGGAACCATCATGCCACAGAACAATATAGGCTGTTCTACATTATCATTACTAACTAAAGTAGGACACCTAAATTTCATAAACTGGCCTAGTTGTTCGGCAATAACCCAGTTCTCGACCGAGCTAAAATGATAATGTCATCAGCGTAAGCAATCGCTCCTGCAAATGTTCTGCCAATGTAGCAACCCTGACCACAGTTACGTATCTCAGTAAGTAACATGTCATCATAAATCGAAATAAGCACAGGCGATAGAATTCCGCCTTGCTTGACACCATAGGACACAGATATCGAACCTGAAAAACTCTCTCCCCAGCGAAACCGCACCGCCTGTCCTGTAAGTAACAGTACTCTATATGTTAAAGGACATAAACCTTTCTCAAGTAATCGTTTAAACAGTTTAATGTACTGGAGACGTCAAAAGCCTGACTCGCATCCAAAAACATGCAAAACACGGACGTGTCATTATTTAAGTAATACTAAATTACTTCTTGTACAGCAAAAGTACACTGTGTAGTCGAAGATTTCTGCTTAAAACCAAATTGGAGATTGGTCGTTACCAGTGACTCAGCGTTCATTTCTAATATTACAAGCTCAAAAAGTTTGCTTAATAGACTGTTTAAGGCAGTGGCCCTATAATTACCTGAGTAGCTCAGTGATCTTCTCGTACTTTTTGGAATAGGTATGATGGTCGATACCAACATATCACCAGGGACATAACTATGATGCATCATCACCGTAAACAAAATGGTTAGATGTGTGCTAATACCAGTCCTCCATATTTAATATGGTCATTAGAAGATAATCCGTCACCGTCTCTCTTACCGGAGTTAAGGCGGGATACGGCATTATTAGTTAGGTCAGTCTTAACGAAGTGGCCGTGATAACACTGGTCACTACAGCAGTGATGATGAACTTGCTCATCCAGTTCCCATACCAAGGTGGCCATATCCTCTTCTTCGTATGAGACACAGTTATACAGACGCCCATACTAACGAGCAAATACATTGGTGATTCCTCTTTCGCCAATAGCGCCTTCAACGGTAGAAGTAACAGGTTTATAAATTTTGTTGCACTTCTTCACCTCCTTCCATAAGTCGCGGTTCTGACAGTGCACGAGTGCGTCAGCCATCTTCTGAGATGATAGCTGATCTGCTTGGGAATTGACACGTTTTAACGCACGACGATAATCTGCACGAGCACTCCTCCGTATCTGGGCAATTAGCCCAACTCTTGGTCGTCCGGATACCGAGCGAGGTAATTCATGGTAATCAGGTTAACTGTAAACGTCATGACACATCGATAGAAGACTACCATGATAAGCTGGTTAAAGTCTGTATAGACTCTAGTTTGAAATCTATACCACGTGCTCACAGTAACAAACCACAGTAAAAAACCGTGTGTGGCTGGCTGGAACGACGAGGTGAAACCCGTGCGCGAAAATGCGCTCTTCTGGCATTTCATCTGGAACCAAATGGGAAATTATCTAAACGTTTCCTCAGTCCGCTCTGATAGGCTTCAATTGACTCAGGCTTAGCCTCGTCCCATTTGAATCTCAGATGCGGTGTAGTGATGTGTGAAGGTACAAGTCGTTCTATTGAGGATGAGTCAACCAGAGAAAGGGAAATGACACTAAGGTCCGAAAAATTATCCACGTCATGACATATCGCACCTTTTGGCTGACAATCCAACATGTTATTAGTGACAAAGAAATAATCAATATTTGGCCAATCACTAAACACATTCTCAAACGTGTAATCAGATGCAAGTTCACCAGTGTATATTCTGGTCAGACATAATTTCTCGTCCTGTAGGAACCTTTCCAACGATAACGTGTGAGGTGAGCTACATCGGCTGAAGTCCGTGTTAAAGTCACCACCTAGGACAACCCTGTCATACCCATTTGTATGGTATATATATAGGAGATATCTCGTAGTACAGAAATGTATTCGTCCAGGTTACCAGCGGAATCGGTAGGCATATAAACATTCAGTGCGACAAATAACAGCTCACCCGAGGGTAACGACACTGTTACTCCACAAACACGAACGTTCAAGTACTTAACTGGTGTAATGACAAGTCACAGAGAAGGTCGCCACAAGATGGCACAACCACCATGTGGCCTCCCTACGAGCAAACGATAGTCATGGATGGCTGATATACCATGCGAGGTAATCCCAGTGATGTTTTCCGTAAATACTGACAGTCGACTAGCTAACTGCCAGTGTTCTTGAAGAAAGACAAAGTCGTGGTGAAGTAATTTGAAACTGAGCACCATAATAGATCTGTGTGCTGCTATACTTGTAATCAAATAGGGCATTTATCTAAGCATTGTATCCAAAAAAGAAAATATGTAAACAGGGCACAAAGAAACGAAGGATAGCAGTCTGACAACTAGAGCAAGAATTAAAAAAGGAGGTTTTGAGTCCCGTGAGAGTAAAGAGCCTCCATTAACTACTTAAAAACAACTAAAATGTATCTTCCACCCTCACCCAAAAAAAGTAATGATGTGAAAGTAGTAGGTCGTATAGATACTGCATCGTATTATTCAGTACTAAATGAAAATATAGGAGGAACAAATCAAGAGAAATGATCCAACCCTTAAAATAAACTTGTAAAGGTAATATGTGTCTTGCAAATGGAATGACTAATGTCAACCATTAGGATAGTTTTGAAGCAAGGCTATTAGTAACAAAGCATTGTGGACCGATGTTTTGTTATTGTCAAAGATTAGGCTGTATCTTGTTTTACTGGATTAGACATCATTCAGCAAAATGAAGCAACTCTTAGCTTCTACAAAAATGTTTTTGCATTAAATGTGCCATCTGTTAGGCATGACTATAAGACTGAAGAGATACTGAGTGAAGAAGTACGATGTTCACATTTAAAGAGCAAAGACTGAACAATTAAAGCAACTTGTGTTGAAATGTACAGATATTTTTAACAAAACTAGCCTCGGATATTTGTCTCAATATAGTATTGTAACCACAAACGAAAAGCCAGTGTTTAGTAAACCTTATCGTTATTCTCCCACTACATTACAAGTGCTACATAATTAAGTGGATGAAATGCTTCGTAGTGAGTTAAATGAATCGTCCGCTTCTTGGGCTTCTTCAGTAGTTATTGTCAAGAAGAAAACAAATGATTTTAGGTTTTATGTGGGCTATAGGAAGTTAAACGAAGTCTCAGAATATAACTGCTATTCATTGCCTCGTGTAAGTGATATTTTTGAATGCTTTGCCAGAGGCAACCTATATCAGTACATAACTTAACCAATGTATATCGGCAAGTACTTGTTAAGATGGAGGATTGACATAAAACTGCCTTTATACCTGATAACGAGTTTTATCAATTTTAAAGTAATGCTTTTGGTCGTAATCCACCTGACACTTCCCCAAGCCTTATGAATAAGGCTTCAGCAGGAACAATTGAATGTTCCAAGATGTTATCTTTGTTTTCATCTACATATGAATAACACTTGAAAAAACCTCCAATTACCTTTCTACAAGCTATGTACAGCTAATCTTGCTGTAAAAGTTTCTAAAAGCAAATTTTGCTAATCGGAAGTATGGTACTTAGGACGTAAACTCTCTTCTGAGGGAATACACATAAATAATGCAAAGTGAAGTCTATTAGACTTCCAAACTCCAAGAAACTGAAAGAGTTAAGCATGTTCTTGGGTACGTGTGCTTCGTACAATTGGTCTATTCCAAAATTTACTACAATTCCTGAATCTTCGTATCAATTACAAAGGAAGTGTATCAGGTGGAAATGGACACCCAATGTGAGGATGCATTCCGGAAAATAAAGCGAGCTTTATGTGAATCCCCAATCTTGCAACTTTCAGGAAAAGGTGAACACTTTTTTGTATACTTATGCTCCACTTTTGGAATAGGTGCAGTTCTATGTCAGAAGGGTGTCATAGCTTATGCCAGTCGAACACTGAACTCTGCAGAAAGACTCTATACTATTACAGAGTTAGAATGTTTAGCCATAGTCTGGGCTATAGAAAAACTTAAGATATACCTAAATGAAGAATAATTTACAGTTATAACGGACCACACTAAAGTGACAAAACTTATCATTTGAAATGCTGCACAGAAAGTTATCATTAAATTGCTTTTGGTTATTGAAGGCAAAACAAAAACAAAAAAAAAAAAACGGAAGAAATTTCATTCAAAACTAATAATAATTGTAGACATTTACTGGTAGTGTATTCTTCTTCTTTTCAAATTTTGGAATATCATTTATAACAACTGGGAATTAATTTCTTTGACTGCTTCTTTAATATCTTTCAGTTGTTCTGGTTTGTTATAATTACTAACTCGTCCTGGTTGATTTTTTCTATCTACTGGATGCAAATATGATGATACACAATGCATGAAACATTGTTGTTCTTAATTTTTAATATTTATTGAATTTCATATTTTTAGGTTAGTCAATATTTGATGAGCCTCTTAATGGCTCACACTTATTGCTTCAATGTCCATAACAATTTGTTCTCCAAGGTTCGTACAGAACATTTTTCTTAAAAATTGGTTAGCAACATTTCTATAGTAATCTTCCAAATCGGTCAACTTTAGAATTATTTCAGCAGGTATCAATCTTTCCATTTAAGCATTCAAAATTAGCATATATAACAAAAGAAACTAGAAAAATGTTAGATAAGAAAGTAATGCGCACTGGTTTTAGCTTTTACATACAAAATGTTAACATATCACTCTCGTTTATTTGCAGCTATACTTTTTTTTTTATTTATTCCTGTAAACTCCCAGTGTAGTATACGGCCGCAACAACACCTCGCCAACGGAAGGTGTTGTTGCAGTTACTTGTAGCAGGTTGGTTTTTACGGGGTGAAGTTGCTAGTCTCCCAACCCTTCCCCTTTCTCATTCTGGACTTGGGACCAGGCAAAGGCGGAGGTTGGCATGTTTGGTGTGACGGGGATTCGAACCCGCGACCCTCAGATTACGACAGATATGACAAATATTATTTCTAAATTCCACTGTTTCTTCATTTGTTAAATGATCTATTTTTGTAATATCATTATAAAATTTCTCTATTTAACTTAAAGCATTTCGACGAATTTAGTTTGTGCGTTTGAACCTCTAAAAACTACAGGATCTTTATAATGTCCTTAAACATACTTAATATAATAACAAAACTCATAGGTTCATGTTTTTGATAAGTATTTATATAATTCCTAGAGTGGTCTGGATCTCATGTTTTGTATATTAAACTCTCTCCAAACGTTTATAGTCCTCATCTGAAATATCACGTTCTTTCAATATACTCTTCAGTGTTTCTTTTCGTGGCAATTGTGTTTCATTACATTTATCAAACCAATCCATATAATCATGAGGATAAACTCATTTTCTCATTACAAGATCGAGCTTATCTTCTGAAAAATATTGCTTTGTGTTTTTGAACTGGTCTTTTTTGAGATTATTTGAGAGAAAGGGTACCTAAACTACAAGCCATGAACTTAAACGAATCTAAGGATCTTAATTTCAGGTAAGTGATTTCTTAATTAAATGAAATATTTTTCATTCAATTTTTTAATCATCCCAACCTAATTGTTTCATAAACAGATGACTATCATATCGGCTCATATTATGAATAAACAGTGCTATGAATGAAGGTTTTCTAAACAATAGATTACAACTTTCGTGTGCAGGTCCTTTATATTTTCCAGTCAAATAATCATGAACTTTCTTTAACTCCTATTGGTTATTTGTTAATTTTTGAACTTTCTTTGAATCAGAAAACAATCACATATCAACTATTTTTCTATTATTTTCCGTAGCCTTTCCAAAGAAAGAACTATTAAACAACTTATAAAGATCTTTTTTAAAATCATTAGTAGCTTTATTTCTCATTTAGGACAATACATTTCTTAAGCCAATCAGATTGCTCGAATTATGATATTATGAATTTTCTTTAGTTTCGTTCCTAATGATAAATATTGTTTCAGATTTCTATAGCGAGACACGAACTTATTCTTGTCATGTAAATTGATTTTATTTCTTTAGTCGCTATTCTGTTTCTGGTGCTAGCAGTGTATCTGAATGATTGTTGTGCAGTTCTTTTTTGACATTCTAAATTTACTTTACTATTTATTACACCAATATTTGTATTACTCCATTTTAAATCTTCCATAAGGGCAAACACCAATTCATTGGCCATGCATATAGGTTATTAGCATCTAGTTTAAGTTCAATAAAAACTTTATTTATTACGATCATAATCTTTCATGTATATATTTTGTTTTTCTACATCTATTACAACACTTATATACCTGGACGAATACCTCTCTCAAGCATTAAAATCATATCACAATTGGTCAATATTTTGCTAAATCAAACTTCAACGATAGAACAGTATTTGCAGAAACGTTATCCGTATGAATAAAACAAAAATAAAATTCAATAAATCAATTTGTGTTGGTATGAGTATTCTAGATCTTTCTAAAACACTGTATGATTTCCACTATGAATTTATAAAACCGAAGTATGGTGATGACTTAAAATTATTTTACCAATATACTTATAATTAATAAATAAAACAGATGACCTCTATACCGATATAAAATATGGTATTAATACATTAGCCTTAGGAAATTTTGTTTCTCCAATATAAATGGAAGCATTAAATAAAAATTAACGCTATTGACACACTTCAATATAATACAATAACTCGTAAGCTGAGTGAGTTAGAAGATGGTGCTAAATCCACTATCTGTGAATTAAATATAATTAAAACTCAGTTTGGTGATAGATTGTGCTAATGGGTGGCAACTGGGATGATTTCCAAGTATTTTTTACCTAATAGATTTAATACAAAAGATAACTGAGGAAGATACTGAAGATATGAACAAACAGAAAGATTTAGCTATCCTATGCCGAGGAATAAAAGATTGTGGAAATTAGGTAGGGGCAACGATATGTTTGATTTTTTGTAATTAAGTACAAAACTACACAATGGGCTATTTGTGCTCTGCCCACCACGGGTATCGAAACCCGATTTCTAGCGTTGTAAGTCCGCAGACATACCGCTGTGCCACTGGGGTGCAGGGGCAACGAAACCGATTTTTAATTGTTTTCATTTTCGATGTTTTATGGATTTTTTTGATGCTTTGTCGTTTTTTCTTTTTTTTGTAGTTTTTGTTATATTTGATTTTTAAACTAGCACTTTTTGAATTTGTTCACCTCTAAGTGGCGCAGAACCGCCATATTCACTACTACTGTCTGGTGTATATTGTATCGATAAAAAATTCTTAAAATTCTACATTATTCATGAGCCTCTTAAGAAATGGCTACTTCACAAATCAGGGTGGATAAGCAGTTTGCACTTGATCAACCGATAGTCTTGAAACTAGCATGCTATGTATAAATCGACCATAATTTGTATCATTTCATTAGCTCTTGTCTTAGTTATTTTCCGTGTCTTTCTATTGT
>NW_013665613.1:1854343-1860819 GCF_000517525.1 Limulus polyphemus
AGCACAAGTCGGGTTTACTAGTAAATGCTGGACAATCGCTGATTCACATTTTGACGGTAGAACTTTTGTCTTACAGGAGCGACATGGTAAATTCTTTTTTTTTTCACACTCTTATTTTTTATGTATGTGGGTACATGTTATTTACTTCTATATACTGCAGTCTTTGTGAAGTGCGACCTACGTACCGACATTTGCAGTAGCACGAGATTTCATATCTACATATCTACATGTGCCGATGTTTCCGTTTATCAACGTTATGTTTTAATATCTGTGCAAGAACTCAGCTAACAGATGCTTCCGCATATAAAAGCTATCTTCAAGTTTAACACATTACTGTATATTGCACATTTATTTTGTGGATAATGACAAGAAATGTGATCTAGGTGGATTCTTATGACATAATAGTCCATATCTGCTTGTTTCCATAAATTTTATTTTCATGAAAGTGCTTTAGGTTGCGTAGTTCTAATTCAATAGGTGGAGTCTGTAAGTTTCATCTTATCACTTTTTTCAAAAACCAGGTAAAAGATTATCATAAAACTATGGAGTTATTGAATAGTGACATCACATTCTTCAAATTATGCATTGGTTGGTATATGATGCAGAAATAGAAGCGTGCATCGAGTCCACACATGATTATCCAGCTATACACATCAAAAAAGTTTGTGAGTGTGTGTGTGTTACATACACGAAATTAATATATATACAAGAATACAATTTAATGAGGCAAGTAAGTAATTTTGGCTTGAAATATTGAGACGTTGTGCATTTGACAGAATCTGAAATACTTAGCTTAAACTGTACTGAGACAACACATCACAGGGTTTATCTGTTGTTAATGCAATTTAGAGATATTTCAGGTTTGAACGCAAACAGAAATAACGGTAAGTATGTAATTTTTACTGAACAAAATAGAGATCTGTTAGAGAATTTACATCAGGTGGAAAATAAGCACGGCTCTTTTTTATGTTGGTGAAAGAATATCTTTCATTTTTGATAATGAAGGTGTTTTATGTTATGTGATAAATTAAATCACAATATGGTCATTTTTTCATTAATAAACGTATACTGTTTTTAAGAGTTTATATTTAATACTAATTTTCGATCAAAGCAGGCTATCTAGTTAAAGCGAAACTATAAATAAACCTGGCAATGGATATTGTTAATTTGATAAACTTTTCTTACGTTTATGTTTATGAAAATTAAAATGTATTGTTTCATCAGTTGGGTACACCCGCTGTAAACTACATTTGCGGCCATAAACCCAGTAATATCTCAAGTGGTTTGGCCAGCTTAGGAGATTTACGTTAGTTCTAAATAGATATATTAAGCGAACAATGTAAATCAATTTCTACAAATAAAATCAAAGTTGAAAATATTAAAATTAGATATATTTATCATTCTAACTAATACTATTCATTAAAATAATAAATAAATAATGGAGAACACTTTATTTAATGAATACTTAAACACTAGCCTTTGGCTTAAAGTACTGTTGTAGGTTTAATGTTCATTGAACAACGTATAACCACCATGTATAAGCATAACCTTCTCCAACAAATTACTACGACACATGTTACTGTTTAGGTGTGGAGTCAAGTAGCAAATTACAAAATGATAACGAAGAAATTAAATGACTACCTGAATCATACAATACCTAGCTAGAATATTGGCTCTGTATTTGAAATATAAAAATATAACTAATACACTGAAAACAATGTTAAACATGCTATGAGGTGTGTCTAACACAACTAATATCACTTTAGCCTCTGTAAATTAACAAGACAAATGGTACAGGCAACAGGAAACAACAAATAAATCTAACTTTTCGGTAAAAGCTGAAACATACAACCATAAGTCTCGAGAAAGTTAAATAATGATAATAAGACTTAGAAAGCAAAGTTACAGCAGACGTTCAGATGATTATATTTTGGATATTTTGGATATTCCGACGAAGTTACACAATGGGTATCTGTTCAACTCATCTCTAATTTTAAACTGATAAACTAAATCAATAACCAATAATTCTTGGCTATTCCAATCTAATAAGGGGTTTATAATGCACCCACAATCCCAAAGTGTGGTGCATAATTATTTATGGTAACAAGATAAACCATGTACTCAAGATCCTCTAACTACTGGAAAACACCTGTTCTAGTTTGGTTGGTATGTATCAACTTCTTTTCAGGCTTTGTGAATATTAATGAATGTTTTATCACGAAATTATTCCTAAACAAATTATTCATTGCACAATAATTTTGTATAACTACATTTCATTCTAATATTATGAATTAGTTTACTTGTGAAATCAGACATGCTTTTACCTTTCTAATAGTAGATAGATTCAAAATATTATTTAAAATAGCCTAACATAAAATAGAAATCCACTGTTATGGAAGAACAAGTTTATATGGAATCTTTACCTATTTATTCAGATTATGTTTAACTAATATTGGAACGAAAGTTGGTGTTATGAGCAGAAAGGTTATAAAATCATCAAGGTTAAAAGCATTTGTAATTGCTTGTGACACAGTTGTCATAATTTCAATGATCATTTCACCCATAATTCTCAATTGGATCCGGGCTCTATTTAAATGGCAACCAGATAACAGTGAAAGACTCGTGTGTGTGTCAAATGGCTGAACTCGCTGATGGTGACTGTTACCAGGAGCATTGGAAAAATGTGTTCTGACGTCATAGTTGCGAGTACATTAGCCAAGTATTATGTAAAGAATGATACATGAGCTACACATGAATCCAACTCGCTTTTTTCTGTAAAGAAGGATCATAGCCTAATTGGTCATGGCATCTTATAGAACCTTATATGGCTGGAGAAAATTAAAGTAACTTTAAGTTTCTGTTCTTGACCTTTTGCTATTGACAAGGACATTAACGAGCAGGATAACAAGCTGATAGAAATGGACTCTTCACAACCTACTAAGGATCTCTAGAACATTCTAACACATCAAGCAAAATTGGTCAGCTTGGACCCAGCCCCTACGAAAACACCGTTCTCATCACCCATACGATTGGACACCAGCTTCACAACAGTGTACCATTCGTACCATCATTATCTGGCACTGACTTCTGCTCAAAGAAACTCACAACCTCTATGATATAAACTGTTGTCCCCAGGAATAAATTATATGCCTCCAGGGAGATGTTTTCAGGGTTAGTGTCCTTCCATAAGATCACTGCAGAGACAATGATCTACAAAGGGCTTCAATAGCCTTTTGTCACGTTTTTAGAGACACATTGTAAATATTGTGTTTTTGCACTGTTGTTTTGTTCTATTTTAACTTCACTTTTCCTTTTTAACATATTCATATAGTGTTTCTTTATACGAGCTGTAACTATCTAGGTAACACGGTGCTTTCTTGATTTTAATTATTCTTGTCCATAATTTTAACATTTCAAATCGTTGGTTTGATTTCCCCCACCCCATTGGCTCAGCAATAAATCTGAAAGGTTATAATGCTAAAAACCGGGTTTCAGTACCCATAGTAGGCACATTACAGATAGCCCATTAGGTAGCCTCGTATATGATAACAAACAAGCAATGGTTTAATGAGAATTTTACAATTTGTTTGGAGTTTATTTGTGAAATGCCTCAATTTTATTGAATTAAGTTTTAACGAGAGTGTATCGCTGGCAGCATTTTTTTCAATTTTGATTTATTATTTTTTATATTTAATTTTACTTATTTTATTATTTCGTTTATAAGTTGTGATTGTCTCTATATTATGGTAGTTCATTGGATTATGATTTTATTTTATGCTTTGGTATTGTACGTTTCTTTTTACTTGAGTTATTCTTCAGCTCTTGTGTTCTTGCTCTTGACCAATCCTAAACCTTTAATATTTAATGTTTTGCTAGCTTATCGCGATTTAAATCGTAACTTTTTAAAGAACTATACTGTATGTATAAATAGTGTTTCTGAGAATCTTTTGTCTCTCACATCTAATCCAACTAACGGGTTCTAGTATTTACTTTAAGGCCTAATGGACATTGGTTTTGAGACAAAATACACATATGATACTATCTTTATTGGCCTCTGAGTCAGAAGTGGACAAATTAGGAGGAATGTGGGAAAACCTTGTTCAGCCAGCATGATTCTTGTCACAAATTTTAAGCCTACTGGTTTCTAATATATATTCTATTTATATTGTCTTAGATAGACACAGATAACTTTTTGAGAATATTTTCTGTCTCATGAGTTCTGGTATAGAGTAGGAGTAAAATACTTCATCCAAAGGGAAATTTATCAACATAATGCAGAGGAATAATAGGAAGAAGTTTCATTCTTTCTGTGATGCGCATTTTATGTTGCTTAGTGGTTTAAAGTTTTAGAAAACTGTACTTATTCGATGAGATACTTGAGGAAGACCATACTTTCGTCAAGAGTCTCGACAGGTACTCGACGTTGAGGTGGGTTTAATGAATGCTGTGGTTTTTGACAATGAAGGACATGAAAATCATCTTGAAACTGTTAAATTAAAATCATATTATAAGAAATTGCCTTGCATGTAACCTACATTATATGGAGAAATGCACTGGCTAACACTGGCTAATAACTAATACACGGATTGGCGACATTTTTTAACACTATGATCAGATTCAAACCACAGCTCATGAAGTGAGTGTTGAAGAGGGTTTTACTTGCGTTCAAACCAATATATGAAGTTTCTTACTAAAGTTAAAGAATAATTTTCACATTTCTGATCTCCCACATATTCTTTGCATATGTACTGTACTATTATGCCTTCGGTGTAAATAGAGTGACCACATTATGAAGTTTTGCAAGCAGAATTTTTGTCTGAACTGTACATTTGCATCTGGTAGTTGGAGTATAAAGGAAAGTTTAAGGTATAGGCTTTTTTTACAAAAGATTGTCTATGACCACTAACCTCTCAACAGAATTAGTAGATATTTTATTAATATTTGACCAATGATTCTTGTTCACAAAAACGACCCTGCCTCTCTCTGAAGACTATTAGCCTTCATACTCTGGAATAAGAAAGCTAGCTATTGGGTGACAATCAACACAAAATGGTAAATCGGTTTCTTGAACAAAAACAAACTCTGAAAATGTAAGTGCATATATCTTCTTGAAACCATTAATATTCCTTGAAATGAACTATACATAGGAACAGATTATTACCGACTCTCATCACTGTGAACATCAAAAGAATTTATTAAACTTAATTTCACAGTATACCAAGACAGCTTTTGACAGTTCGGTTTCCTCCTGACTGGCACGGTATTCTCTGGAGAGTCTCATCTTTTAAGAAACCTATTATGAGAAGGTAAAATGAAAGATGTGGCTGAAATCATATTCATCAAGTCCAACCCCGTGTCCTTAGTAGAATGGTGCTTAAACTTGAAGGCAGAAACCAAAGAACTTTGGACATTTGACGAGGGAGAACTGATATCACGCTCAATACTAACTGTATAAATCCTATATTATGTACTTCCAGACTCAGCATGGTTGGCTTCAACCCAAGGCACTTCTGTTTATCCAGTCTCCACAGCGACTTGACTTAAAAGATCTGTTTATAAACCACCTTCGTCTTCTTCCACATCTACTACATGTTGTTTAACAAACCCTACATAGTTTAATCCGTCACACTCATGGCTATCATGGACAAAAATAAAACACATGTTGTTTTTTCGGTTATTAGAAGTTTATTTAATGGGTAAATTTTGCATTGTTTTAGGAGTAATTTTAAATGAGTGCGAAAATCACAAAAGAGCAAAATAGAAGGCAATCCTCTTTTAGAGGAGGTTGTGATGGGTCATTTAAGGTCGATATTTTTTTCAACCGATATTTGGCGTATTCAACATTGGATTACATGCATTAATGGTTTGGTCGGATCTCTGATTGATAGCTTTCTACATTTCCAATATTCACTAAAAGATGTTTCCTTCAGTGATATATAGAACCTTGTAACCTGACCCTATGTCAACTCATGTTAGACAGGGTAAGGAATATTGGATAGCTAATTTCCAGTATTTTCACTGTGCTTTTTGGTTGTTTTTTTTTCATTCACTGTGGAATATTTTCAATATGACGAAATTACTACTTTGTGGTGAAGAATCTTGAAATGCAAGTGAAACCTTGATTATTAGATATTTAGTATTTTTTTCTCGGAGTCAGTGTGGTCGTATTTTGTGTATGGCAACTTTAAATGGTGTTGTAAGTCCGCAGACGTTCCACTGTACCACAGGGGGCTTGACAAATGGTAAAATGTCTTGTTCATCCTAAAACACCTAGATTAGTGAAACTACCAGAAGAATTTTATATTAAGTTTTTCTCTTCTTCGGGTATAGTTTTGAAAAAAATTAAACAGTTTGCTTGTGGATTTATTACTGCTTTATATTGGTAGAAGAGTTACCAATAACCTATAAGAGGAGGGTTTGTTTGTTTTTGAATTTCGCGCAAAGCTACACGAGGGCTATCTCCCTAATTTAGCAGT
>NW_013665613.1:1861819-1871310 GCF_000517525.1 Limulus polyphemus
CCATGCTCAATAAGTTTACATTTTTAATCATTTCATTGTATATGTGTGTGTGTGTGTGTGTGTGTGTGATTGCGAGTCGAACGCCTTATCCACCTGGCCATGCCGGGCCAAGAGGAGGGTAGGGATAGATTTGATCTTACTAGTTTGAGCCTTATTTTAAACGTTATAAGGTTATATAAGGACTTACAGGTGATTTTCAATCATGTGAAGTAGTTAATTGGTTAATCAGTTAAATGATTTAAAGCAAACCCACATTGGGCTATCTGCTATGTCCACCGCGAGAAATTTAATCAGGATTTTGGCGTTAAAAGGCCATAAACTTACCGCTATCCCACTGACAGGGCGTGTAGCAGAAGGAAAATCAATGATAACGTACGTACTGTATGTAATGTATTGTATTATATTTGAAGAAAAAAAAAAAAGATGCTGTGTGTTTTACTTAATACAGATGAGAATAAAGCTTTGGATCACATAAGCATTGATTTTATTTTCAGAGCTATTCGGACTTTTAATATACATACTAGCTTTATTCACAGACTTATCTGTATTTATAACAAAGCTTATAGTTGTATATTGGTTAGTAGCCACTTAATTCAGTTATTTACGATTCATTGTTCGGTTAAATAGGGGTGTTTTTTTAATATTTCGCCACTTGTGCCAATGCTTGTTAACATGAAGAGCCTTCAAAACCCTGCTTGCAGTAAAAGTATATATATTTTTGCCTATGCAAATGATGTTACACAGTTTTCTAAAGATAAATATTCTATATGTCGTTTTTTCTTCATTTGTAGATTTGGTTATTCTATGTTCAGGAAGCCTTCGAAATCGGAGTACATCTTCTGGGGTGTAATTGGGTAGATTTCATTAAGACTCAACTACTCCTTAACCAGTACAGTAGAATTTGGGCAGTTTTAAACTTTATGACTGCTTTGGAATGGAAGTAATTTGAAGGCTGATAATTGGTTGCCACTTTTCGTTCGGTACAGAATTTGATTGTTCAATAGGGTTATAGTATTATTTTAATTTACGGTCGTTTTGTAATTTTTAATAGTTCGATCTGTGTGAAATTTTGGGGTAGGAGCTTTAGGTTCACCTCCATTACATATACTTAAATGCATAATCATTTAGGGCTTTAGTTTTCTTTGACAAGGATGGTCTGATTCCATATACAGTGTTCTCTAACATATCATTCGTTTGGTGTAATAAAATAATAAAGATCAAAGCCTTGACACTGCCACACACAATACAAATCTTGAGAAACCGTAAGTATGGTGATTCAATTTTGCTCGATATTGGTTAGGGTTTTATTTGCGGAATGTAGGTCAGGACTTGAAGTGAAATCATTATCGAAACGCGAGGAATCTGCAATTATATTATGCTTTTGCTTGAACTTATAGGTCTTTTGTAATAAGTTCCCCGATATCGATATGCTAGATACATTTACTAAGGATTTCTAATAACTATTACTTTATCCTGAATTATTATTATATTCTAGTTTGGATACTCCACACTCATGGAAGGGAAAGTTTCTTAAAAGTATTGCTTTCAATACTAAAGCGAAACAATTGTTTTGAGAACTGCTTCATAACATTTTACAGTGAAATGTTTTTTATTACCATTATATTTCTGATAATGCTCAGTGTTATAGTTATCTTGAAGAAGAAACATATATTCAGTAATATTTTCAATGTTACAAAGTGCTATAAATGTGGAACCATTGAATCAATTGCTATCTTTATGTAATAACCGTTTTTATATTACTGACAATATTGAAATTGTAAATCCTAACTTTTCTCGTGTTCATGCATGTCTCGTAATCTCTATGGAAACTATATTTTGTTATGTAGAAAAGATGGTACTTTTAATGGACTGACAAATAAAGCCCGTGAGGTTTTGGTATAGATCTCGAAATTGATTTAGTGATGTAGGAAAAACTTTACGTTATCTTAACATTGATCCTTCCTGAAAAACTTTCTTATAAATTTCCAAATTTAATCTTCGGGTGTACTTAATATAACATTCAAGTTCAACTTCGAATCTTTTTTGTTTTGTACAAATATATTATTTTATCAATGGACTTAACTTTTTTGTCAAAGGATTAAAATCCTCGTGTGCAGTGACTTTGGGGAAACAAAAGATCGATCTGAAATTCTATGTTTACATGGCTCTAATTTTGGATCAGAAATAAAAATAAATAAATAAAAAAGTAGGAAGAACGTAGAAAAAATAGCGTTTGCAGTTAGGATGATTTAATAAACATTTTTACACTTTGGTTTCTAATGTTTAACCAGCTTTTGGCGTTTAAACTTTTGGTTGAGGAAGATTTGTGATTTCTCTTCCAATAACTATTTTTCACGTAATAAAAAGGTTATATTACAATTCATCTTTGTTAGTAATTATGTAACATATTTTTTTTTATGTTTGTTGATTCCTACAAACAAAAATTTTGGCTCATTTCTTTTATCACAACTTCAAATAATCTGTATTAATAAAAATTTTTTATTAAAAACTACTTTATTGAAGTGTTTATAATATAGAATATGAAACGACATGAAATGGAATCACAAAATGTATAATACAACAGTTTTTAATATTAATACATTTTGTCACCGATCCCTCTTTTGGTCTACGTTTCCTCACTGTTTTTATCATATTAGAGGCTTACAAAATCCCATAAAGTCCTCATAGTCATTAATACGATATTTAACTTAATTGATCGTAAAATCAGATTGATTAGTTTGTTTTATACACTTCACAAAACATTTAGTAACAATAAAATTCGAAGTCTTTAGTGAAATATTTATCTTACATTCTAGAAGTAAACTCTTAAATAGATGATTCTTCCTGTAAGAGAACTACATAAGCAGGCTCTTAATCTTCACTTCGTATACTCTGCTATTAATGCAGAGAAAGCTAGTAACCCATCTTAGCGCCGCTATTGGTCCAAGCAGAGAATTATGAAAAAACAAAATAATTCTAAAATCTTACATTTTATCTAAACGAGTGGAAACATATAGCAGGTAAAAATTTTTTAGACTATTCTCATCTGAACGAATAGAAATTATACTGCACCCTCATCTCTAAAGTGTGAAGCGCATGTTTGCAGCAAAAGAACGTGAAACTTGAGTTTTCGGAATCACATTCTGGGTACGATAACCACACGTTATATATACATGTATATATATATATATATATGCTAGAAATGAAACACTTATAAATCATACAGTATGTAAGGATTATATGTGAACTTGAAATCTCAACGAAAAAGATAATTTATTGGAGCAACGTAAAAATCATATAATCATATGTGTCAAGAAGTTAAATAGTAATTCATAGGGAAAAATAAAGGATATGTGGGAAGATCTTTTTAACTGTTAAGTTAATTGGCTCGTAACTCATGTTGCTGTAGTTAGTGTTCTACTTTCTTACAGGTCAAAGTTAATTGACCTATAAGAAAGTAGAAAATGTATGTGATAATATATCAGAAGAATTTCATTTCAATTTCAAAATCTCAGTCACGCTTTTCAAGGTCTTTTCTTACACTCAAATAGAGGATAACATATATTTATGAGTTATAAGTTTTAGGAATATTGAATATTAGTGAGAATGTACTGTATGCCTTTGTAATGCGCACGCTTCATAAATAGAATATTTACATATATATATATAATAGATTTAAAAAATAACTTTTAGAATAGAAGAGCTATTGATTGTCACTTATCGCACAATAAGGAATCCAGTTGAACAAAACAATACTTTAAGTTTCGTTATCAAACACCGAAGTTGTCTACTTTGAAGATTCATGACATACATTCAAGAAATACGTATTTTCAGAACTACTTACAAGGTAAAAAAGACGTAGGTGTGATGTTTAGTGGAATAGAAATTGATCGAAAAAAATTAACTTAAATGATGACAGGTATTTATTTCTAAATAACCCAGTTTTTTCTTGTTTCACTCGGAAATACATGGAGGAAGGGAAGAATTAAAAAGACAAAAATGTCAAAGAAATGTAATATCTGAACTACAGGAATGGCAAAACAAAAACCAATAAAACGCCTGTAGAGAAAAAAAAATAACTTCAACAAATATAAAAGAATGACATTTCGGGATTTTAAAGACAGAAATCACACATGGATGAAATAGCAGCTGACAGTTGTGTGTGTGAGTAATTTTCTTACTATGTGTAGTCGTAGAGTAATATTCGTCTGGCTAACTTCAATTGAAAGAATATTAGAAATGAAAACATTTTGAACTAGTAATAACAGTTGCATAAAAACAGAAACTCGGCTTTCGTTAAAATCGAAAGGTATTCATTTAAGCAAACAAAACACCAATAGCGTTAAAAATATCATAAAAATGCAGAAAGAAGAAGGCATTTGTAAGTCGCATAATGCCTCAAATTCTTAACGATTTCCATTTAAATTAGTTGTGCAAAATACTTCATCCATTTTATCCTCTGTTATGTTTGTAGCTATTGTTTTATATTAGAGCAATTAAATGTAAATCCATGAAGGAAAAAATCGCAGCCACAATACAAACATCCAACACCGGGGTACAAATCATAATGTGGGTCATAATGTAATGTGACCTTTAATGGTTGGAGACGGCTTGAATGGGTAATGAAGAAAAACTTTAATATGATGACAAAACCTTGTCGAAACGTTGTACATTTGCTGTTATGTTAAACTTATATTAAAGTTGTTCTTCATTACCCATTCAAGCCGTCTCCAATCATTATTAGTCTCAAAGTGGGTTCCTCGTCATCGAATTTGTAATGTGACCTTGTTTTTAGATGGTACTGGCGGAAGCAAGATCCAAATTGCGTTGGGGGTATACCGTTTATCCAGTTTAACCTCAACTTTGCCAGCCTCACATGAAAAAGAAATAAGAAAAAAAAGAGCAGATGTGGGTGCTCTAGCCCACAACGTCTCATATCATTACAACCCTTCACTGTCTGCAGCCAGATGTGAGAAGATGGTTGCTCTCAAGAAAATAATAATAAAGCAGCAAGCGATAATAGAATACATTACCTAAATGGAGGAGAAAGCAAAACTGTCCTTGAAGTTAACATCCCAGTCTTTAATATGATGTTTGGACATGAATACCAGAATGTTAAGATATTAATATACTAAGTCCAACCAGTATTATAAGTATAGCTTCCATCCTTCATCCTTCTATGCTACTATCGGGATCTTCAATGGTTCTAAAGAGATCCAAACAGTAGCAGGCCTTATATAGGGAAGGTGCTATAACTACCATTAAATTAATGTACATATACTCGATATTAAACGTCTAATAAGTAAATCCAATTATTTCCTTGTTGCCACGTCCAATCATGCTCTATCTGACGAACGTGCATCTAAGATAATAGCTCGGTGGTGTAGTTTCCACTGTTAAAGGCTGTTCTGTCCAAAGTACACCATTCCTCCCAACAATTCTTTGCATAGCGCATCTACTGTAAGAGGACAACTATTTCTTAGCGTCCATTTTAACCTTCCGATTGCTTAGAAATCATAGACTGGACATTTATATCGTATAAAATAGTATGAATATTCGTTTCGTTCTCCAGCTGCTTTAGGTATGTGAGGGTTAAGCGGGTATGTTGTGGAAGGAACTTATGTTGTTTTTCGAGACAGAGATTCTTGATTATATTGTGTATTGTTGCTTGAGGCACGTGGATAGCCTTTGCCACTGACCTTTGTGTTCGTGGATTCTCATCTGTTACAAGACGCTGCACTTTGCTTACTACAGCTGAAGTGCAACTTCTTGCAAGTCTGTTTCTGGATGGTGCTGGTGCCTCAAGTTTTCCAATGCCATTAAGAACAAGAGATACCTCGCCTTGGAAATTCTAAATCCCGGATCTGAACACATCCTTATGAACCGAGTGTATGAATAATTTGTGTCGGAAAAGCAAAACATTTTCGATCACACTACCCACGTACGCCAAACAATGTCAAAATGTAGTTTGATACATCTTGTCTCATCGTGATTTTATATTTTCTGTGGTTGTCACGCGATGTGCTGACTTGCATATAGAAAATTGTTTTATTATAACATACTCAACCTCTATGTTAGAAAAGATAGACATACAATAGCTCTTTGAAAGCTATGTTTTTAAACAAACTTGAAATAAAACCAGCTTGATACATAAGTACCGACATAGTAAAAACAGTGTCTTCAGGTGACTAATTGTGTCTGCCTTTACTTTAATTGCAATTGAACTAATGTATTGCTCTCAAATATAAATACTAATTGAATGTATTAATCACGTATGTGTCTACACGTGAACAGTACTAAATCTAGACCGAGTTGTAACTAAACAACAACGAAATCGTTGAATAGCAGATGTAATCTCATAAGCCTTTAAGAGGTATTTCTTCTCAAAAAAGAATATCATATTTATTAATAAGTCTTATTAGTGCAATGAATATACTCATCTACGTTAAAAGAAGTTCACAACAAAATATTTTAATTTAATTAGTGCAGGAGACTTTTGTTTAAACATTATTTTAGCTCTGTCCACCAATGGGCATGAAAGAAGGACTTAGAACTATACACCGAACGTGGAATTTTATATGCTTCTTCTTGAAAAAAATATAAGATCAAACTAATGTTTTTTGTTTTGTTTTTATTTAAATTTTATTCGTGTTTGAATTACTAGCTTCTTTTGCTTTGTATTTTGGCTGGGCTATATAGTTAAAGTAATTGGATTAATTAATTTGGAGAAGAAGTGATAAGAGAACGTATTTCCGAGTTGATTGTATACAGAAAAAAATGAAGCGTTCTGAATTAGATGATAAAATAAGCCATAAACATTTTTACTGGCAATAGTGAGGCTTGTTGCTACCATAGAAAATACATTATAATAAAGATTTTTGGTTAAAAGATTTATTTGAAAATTTAAACATTCCACTAATTTAATAGATAATATAATACAAAACAGAAGTATGACTACACAACGATTTATAATCTTTATTAGTTTTAACTTTTAGTTTAAACAGTTTTCATTAGATAATTTATCTTAGAAATGCATTAAAAAACAACCAAACAAGTAAAGAAAAATATTTTCAAAATCGGAAGTAAATGCAGCGATGGCTAATAATAATATCAATCCTTCAAGAACAATGCAAACATGATGGTAGGGATGACATTTGCATCATCAAATCATCAATACATAACAGGG
Organism: Limulus polyphemus; assembly: GCF_000517525.1. Lineage (NCBI taxonomy): Eukaryota > Metazoa > Arthropoda > Merostomata > Xiphosura > Limulidae > Limulus > Limulus polyphemus. The sequence continues at coordinate 1,869,006 of NW_013665613.1, forward strand.
TGTAAACAATAAAAAGCTGTATTAGAATTTAAAAAAAAAATCATATTCAAGTTAAACACTTTAACAAGTGCTTTTGTATGCGTTTCGGCCTGAGAAAGGGAAAGCTTTATTGGCGCTCTTTCAGCAATGTACCTCTAGCTCTGTTACCCTGGAGATTAGGTTTTGCTAAACATCAGTGAAGTACATACCACCCTATCTTACTCTCTGGCCTCCTTGGATTATCACACAACTTGCACACCCACACACCCACACGTACGTATACGTGACTTTGTGAATATAATACGTATACATTGGTTAAACCAAAGCTGCAAGTCCAAATTAACTGATTAGTGAGATGTTAAATTCCAATATAGAATAGTAAATGGGCTCATTTTTTTCTTCTTTTTTGCTATGGGCCCGTCACATGCTGTGTACGTCATTACTTCGTACAATCTATACACCAAAGACAAATAGCAGTCCGAGCAAGTTTGTTAGCTCTCAAAATGCAATCTATATTAATCTCAGTAAAATCTGGACCTGAATTTCGATCTAAACCTTAATTATCAAAATATTTGAAACTGCTTACAAACAAAGAAAGGCATTATATTATAAACAAACTTCTTTCTCGGGAGTGGCAGGTGTTATCCACGTGACTGAAGACCATTCTCATATTAACAAGGCTTGTTGCTAGAAAAACTCATAGGGTCGCTCATGCTACAGTGATCTATTCTAAATGAAAACACATGGAAATGCCTTGGTGACCCAGGCAGTCTTTTGAATAACCAATACCAGAGAAACTTCGTATTAATTCTCTTGGTCGATGTTCTATACTTAAAATAAACTCTGAAACACACTGAAAAATTATGTAGCGGTTAAGGGAAAATAGAAAATACGATATGTCCACATACCGCACTTCCTAAGTTGAATCACTGAAACATAGTCAGAATTTATTTTTCATTTTCACAAATGGAGAAGCCTAATGTGATCTTGAGGTTAGTGTATTCCGACTGTGAATCCAAGACCTCGACTTGTGGCTATAAAAGTGTGTTTCACAGTTTGAAGTTGTAGGGGTACTAGAGAAATGATTGTGAAATATTACTATTTGTTCAGACAAGAGTGGCCCAAAAGTTGGCTGTGGATGATGTTGACTAGCAGCCTTCTATTTAATATATTTTGTTTGTTTGTGTTGTTGAATGTTCCCAAAGCTACTCAAGGGCTATCAGCACTAGTAGTCCACAATTCCGAAGTGATGCTAAAATCAGGGGTTCGATTCCCCTCGATGGACACAGCAGATAGCCCGATGTGGCTTTGCTATAAGATAACGTACTCATTCTAAAAACAACAAGAACAAAAAAAAACACTAATAAAATTAAGAGAAGTATGAAGACCCTCAGAGAATCTTATTGACAAATTGTCCCTGATTGTAAAACGTATTTTAGGCTTTATGTAAGTTTAGGTAACCATTACTGACACCTTTTGCAATTGCCTTTTAAATTAAAAATAATAATTTTATATTTACCTCGAATAAAATGTTATAAATAAATTCTCTAAAATGTCACAAATTATGTTGTGTATAACAAATAAAACTAACTCTATTAGAACTGTAGAAATTTATTTAATGCTCAATTTCAGTTGCAGATTTGACTAACTGATACACAAGTACAATGAATCGTCTTATGAGTAAGATATGGTTCAATATTGGATAACTGTTAAATATGCCCATGAAAATTAATAAATTTTATCTAGAGTTCTGCCCAAGATCCTGAAATGAGGATTTATAAGTAATTGAAACATCACTTGTTGTACAGATTATAAAGAATTTTATGTGATGGTGAGTACGCCAATTTGCATGACATTTATTAGGTAATACTTTGGTGAGGTTCACTCTTTACACAATTTTTTAAACCTTCCTCATACATTTACTCGAAAGAAATTATTGACATTATACAAATCAGAACTTTGAAAGTTACGCCAAGAGGAAAATTGTTGCCGTTTAGAATATAAATTAAGGCATTTTTCATTAATAGGGAAATAGCTAATTAGAAATGACGTTGTTATAGCTTCTGTACAACTACAGTATGGGTATTACTTTTCTTTGCTTTTAACATAGATGCCAAAAATCAGTAATTCTTTAAATTACATTTTCTGTTCGACTGCACTTTACGTAATGAAAGTTTCATACTACTGCAGATTACGCACTTTAGAAAATATATCTAGATAAATGCCCCCCAGTGGCACAGCGGTATGTCTGCGGACTTACAACGCTAGAATCCGGGTTTCGATACCCGTGGTGGGCAGAGCACAGATAGCCCATTGTGTAGCTTTC
>NW_013665613.1:1872310-1878444 GCF_000517525.1 Limulus polyphemus
TCTGCTGTTTGTATGTACGACCGTTACGCTTTCTAACCGAGAACCTGCTGCATAAGCAGGCGTAGGTAGATTGTTTCCCCAAGAAAAACTGCGCATGCGCATTATTCACTCGACGACAAAACGTCTGCCTGTGGCAAAAAGCTGCAAAGCTCAGTGATCAAGTCGCTACAATTGCTGTATGAAACAAGAAGTAACAACAAAATGGGAATGTAAATATACTTTACTAACCATTTTGTACAGCAGAATATTAAAAACTTTGATAAGTTTTTAAAAAGGTTTGACGTTAGGCCGTAGAATAACATTATAAGTTTATTTATCGATACTATTAAGTAAAGTTTAGTCATAAATAAACTAAAGTAAAAAAAACTTAGGTGTAACATAAGTTAAAGTTTTATAAAGTACGACGTATATACAAGTGGATTTACACATTTGGTATTGTACTAGAAATGTTATATTTAAAGAAGTACTGTTACGATAAAGATAATAATTTGGCCGGAAATGTTTTGCGGGTCTCTGCTAGTTTGTTAATAATCTTCTTTGGTTACTTTCGATTTCGCGATACATATCAACATATATTTAATATAATATATTAAGAAGTTAAGTTAATTAACTAGACAAATATTAAAACAAGGATCTGTTTTTCAAAGTACGTTGTTCCATTTTATATATAATTTGAGATATGAGATTTAACAGCACGATGAACTGATTATGTGATGTTAGCTCCCATTTACATAAGTTGCAAAGTTTATACAAAATATCCAGCCTTGATATATCTAGATCGAGACAGAGTGATAAAAACTGTCTCCAGTGGCTCAACGATATGTCTCAAGATTTATAACACTGAAAACCGGGTTTTGATACCTGTGATGGGTACAACACAAATAGCCCATTGTGTAGCTTTGCTCTTACCAACAAAACAAAGTGACTAAAATAAAATTTTAAAATGCTTGAACTTATATTATTAACAAACGAGATTTAATCAAATATCTGACAAGTATTTATTATGCTAAATTCTTCTTGATACAATCGTGCGAATTTCCCATCTTCAAAACAACGCATGAGACAAAATTCTCTTTGGTAAAGATGTGGCTCTTAGAAGCACACGTTTGTCATGTTAATTATATTTTTTTCTAATAGCTTAATATCATACACCGCATTTCCTATATAACACGTTTAGCTTGTGTCTTTAGCAATTGAAACAACCTTGTTCTGCGTTTTTTTTATTGATTTCGATATACGTATTTTATGATCTATAAAATATGACCTGTAAACGGACATAAATTTCATTGCGTTTGCTCAAATCAGTGGTTCCTAACCTTTTCACCACCAAGAGCTCCTTTTATTACTATTTTTTCCCTATGGACCCCATGTTTTTGAAAGATTCCGTTTACCCAACAAACTGTTTATATTAACTAGTAATTAACTTGTTTTCCCATTTCTCACTTTCAAATGTAACACACATATAACTGAGTGTGCAATTAAAAGAACAGCAGTATTAAAAAAAAAACTTGTTTAATGAGATGGTTGATGTTGCTTTATCGATACTATGTTCCGAATTTTTTTCCATGAAAACTCATCGAGGTGCTTAGCTGAATTTTTAACAGCTTTTCTCACATACTTAAAGAGCCAGTAAAATTGTAACACTTATAGATTTTTACGTGTTATTATTCTGTGTCCTTCCGTGCATTATTTAATTATAGAAAATAGCTCACGAACCCCCAGTATTACCCTCGTGGACTCCAAATAGTGTTAGGTAATATATTGTCAAAATTACTCATGTGTAACAACAAACATGTAAGTACATTCTTAATTCGCTAACCCTTCAAGTCAGTGCAAAAATCTGCATCATTGAAATTATACTTCATGGCTGAAAGGTAGTAAATTAATTCGTATACATTTGTGTAATTATAAATAATTTTTGTGGTTATAATTATAAATACAAGCTTTCAAGTTTACCTAACCTTCAAATTAAGCGTTTTAAAACTTTTGTATTTATCGTAAACTAGCGGGTTGATTCTGAGAATAGACGAAATTAGCATTAGTTTGTTTTAGCGTAATGCTGTACAATGGGCTATCTGCGCCCCACCAACCGCGTAAAACTAGTGATATTGTTTTAATGATGACTTATAAATTATTTACTTGAGACATAGTAGTTATTATCAATATTACTGCCCCCCCCACCCCCCAGTGGCACAGCGGTATGTCTGCGGACTTACAAATCGGGTTTTGTTACCCATAGTGGCAGTGTACAAATAGCCCTTTGTGTAGCTTCGTACTTGACTTCAAAACAAACAAACAAATTAATATTACTTAAGCAGATCTCATATCGTAAACAACTATTGGACAAAAATAATTCACACTGGCAAAATGTTTCCATATCGTCGATAATTGAGCTTTGAAATATTAACAAAAACATGGTGCTATTAGTACGGAACAAACAATGTCAAAAAATATGTACGAATATTTCTTCCAACACAGTTTATTTAAAGTGGAACTTCACCCGTTTTACTTGGGTGCCCTTGGGTTGGAAGGTTTAACACATGCAAATGTGTGTGTGAACGCTATTTGTAAATGGCTTTTCATGGCCGTACATATATCAGCAATGATTTACAACATAACATGCAAAAGGATAGTTTTTCTTTCTTATGACATGTATGTAGGCGTCACTTCTAATTGTAGTAAATTAACCATATCGTAGCAACCGTTGCTATGATACCGTTATTCTATTTGAATAATGGCATATTTGAAGTGATGATGTCATTCATTCTTCGCATAGGCTAAAGGTATCATAGCAAAGGTTTCTATGATATGGTCTTGGTTTTAAATTTATTAATAAACTAATTTTCATAAAATAATCTTTTATTCTTTTCATAAGAATACGAAAATGGAAATACTTGGAAAAGGGTTCTTCTAAAGTATGATATTTTTCTAAAGTTTAATTTACTTGTTATATAATTAGAGATAATTATTAGACACTATAAGATGTTTTTATTTTACACAATACGTTTGTTTTCTTCTTCTAGTTCTTTCTTCTTAAATATTTCGTGCTAACCACAGAAGGTTAGCAAGATTTTCAGCTTAATTTCCAAACTGTATATGTTTCTTAGTGTTTATATAGAATGTACTTGATTTAATGACAACAAAATTAAAAAAAAAATTAAGTATCAAAATGGCCTTTAGGTAAAGGGGAGGAATGTGAGGTAGATATTTGTATTTAATTTTTAAGTAATAGTTTCATTTGTCTTTTAAGTAATTTTACTGCTACAGTTTAATTTTTTTTTTGCTTCAAAAAAACTAGATCATCTGTCTCCTAGTGTATATTAATATCAAACGGGTCATATTTTATATTTATACCAGTTGAGGGTGCTGGTTAATGAATCAAAAAGAAAAATGTTAACTAGTGTTCTCCTTTCTTTTTTTTTTATTAAATCTCTATTGACCTCAATAGATGCTAGTTTCATACCCTACTTTGTGGAAAGTAATAATTGACTTATTATAACTGATTAAGTACTTGTATCTTTAAATTCAAAATCAAAAGTCTATAAAAAGTAAAAATATGTCCTAAATCAAGGTGATTTTTATTACCTTTCTCGGGCAAAAATTTCAAATCAAAATTACCCATATACGCTGTGGCACAATTTCCAGTTACCGTGCCAAAAATTATGGTAATCGAATCAGCTAACTCTGGGTGATTAATACTAACACACACACACACAATGGATTATTTTTATAGCAAGATTAAGAAACCAACAAAGGTTTTTTCCAGCGGTGATGTATGGATGCTGGGTTCATATATGTGATTGTATAAAACAAATTCTAATATTTTAATCATGTGATATGTAATATTTTGGTCTGGATAGGATTTTGTGTTGTTGAAAAGCTACTCAAGTGCTATTTGAGCTAGTCATTTCCAATTTTCAAGTGACAAACTAGATGGAAGACAGCTAATCACCACGACCCACTGCCAATTCGTTTGATATTTTAATCTAATCGTGAGATTTGAACGTCACTCTTATAACGAAACCATCAACCCACAGAGTAATATTTTTTTATTTTGGCGGTAACGAGACGCGAACAATAGAACCTCACATTTACAGTCCGTATGCTAGGATAACCTGATCTAAGTATCTACTCTTAAGTTAATCGATAGTGGCGAGAGCACTTAGACTGAGATATACTTGTTAATCATTAAAAGCGAGGAAGTTTATTGCATATACTCGTTTTGTTATTATCTGTGATTTGACCTTATTTTTGAGAATTGTTGAATATTAATAATTTTTGTATTTTTTTGAATCAGTTGTTTTCTTCGTCTGGTGCTTCTTTTTTCATAATTCCTTATCACACTTATATCGTGAGATTTGTTATTTACAACATTACTGTTTTTCTCTTTGAACATTTCTGACTTTGAGTTTTGGATACTTAGTTTGTTTTTGTTTGTTTGTGTTTGAATTTTCGCGCAAAGCTACACGAGGGCTATCTGCGCTAGCCGTCCCTAACTTAGCAGTGTAAGACTAGAGGGAAGGCAGCTAGTCATCACCACCCACCGCCAACTCTTGGGCTACTCTTTTACCAACGAATAGTGGGATTGACCGTCACATTATAACGCCCCCACGGCTGAAAGGGCGAACATGTTTGGTGTGACCCTCAGATTGCGAGTCGAGTGCCTTAACCACCTGGCCATGCCGGGCTCGATACTTAGTTATATGAAATAGTCCTAGCCAGGATACATTTATTAATTAATAATATCTAAAATTTATAAAACTTGTATTGTATTTAATAAATATGTACTTTTTATTTTACTCTTGCACTAATGTGGTTGCTTGATACATTACATTTATAAGCATTTGGAGGAGTTCAGGGTCGATTTTGAATCAATCGAATGTTCTCTTTTTATTTGATCATTGTATTTTTTTTAACTAATTACATTCGTAGGTAAAACTTTATTTGATGTTCGAAAACTTGTTCGATCAGGTGTTATATAAAGTAAATATGAACTTTGGTATTTCTTCAAAAATATAAAGATAATTAAAAATGCCTACATTAACAAACAGTGGGCATTGCTTTGTTGTGCATGTATATATAAATTGTTTGAAAATAATATCATATTATGTCTATTATATAGATATATAAAGTTGTATAGTTCAGAAATGCATATTATACTGTCAAAAGTCAGATTGGTAATGTCATTAATCTTTGTCCCAGATGTAAACAACCGATAAAAATTGATTTTTGTAATAATAAAAAAATTTATGACGATGGAATTTAATCTAGGTTTGAACAACTTTTTTTTTATCGTAGGTTCGAACTAGCTGCAGCTGTGTTTTAATTGTAACTATTATTTATCATTCATATTTTGAAATTTACTTTCGAAAAGGAATAACATAACTCTTTACCGTTCCTAGACGTTTTAGTTGAAAAAGATGAATTTCGGTTTTCTCACCAGTATATTCTTTCAGTCCTAAAATGTCGCAAAACGAACCTTATTGCTACTTTAGTCCATCGGGCTCTAGTTATCTGTTCAAAATTCAAAAATAGATTTCGAATTGAAGACAATTAAAACGATTTTACTAGAAAATGGGTATCTAGAAAATGTCATCAACCAAATTACTTCAAGGAAAATTGCGAGCTTTTCAACTGCCTCAAAATTACGGTCCCAACAAGTGTCCTGTTTACCTAAAACTACCATGGATTGGTAACATTTAAAAACAATTGAATACGGCCATTACTCAACTGCCCCAAAATTGGGTCCTAACAAGTGTCCTGTTTACCTAAAACTACCATGGATTGGTAACATTTCAACAAACTTTGAAAACGGCCATTACTAAATATTTTCCTGCTGTGAACCCCTACTGTGCTTATTTCACACGTAAGCTGTTGCCTGCAACACACAAAGATGCGATACCTACCACACAGAAAAGTATGGTTATTTATGAATTCTCGTGCCACTGCGAATGTCGGTACGTAGGTCTCACTTCACAAAGACTGCAGGATAGAATTAAACAACATGTACCCACATCCATAAGAAATAAGAGTGTGAAAGAAAAGAATTTACCATGTCGCTCCTGTAAAACAAGAGTTCCACCACCAAAATGTGAATCAGTGATTGGCAAGTCCTTAAGCTTCCTTAAGCTATA
>NW_013665613.1:1878454-1890612 GCF_000517525.1 Limulus polyphemus
GTGTCTGGCGAAAAGCTTCAGCAGATATTTCCTTTACAACATCTCACCCAACAATTGGTCCAGTTATCAACGCTATTTTCAAGTTTTGAACAACTCGACTTTCAAGATCCACATATCTACATGTACCGATGTTTCCGTTTATCAACGTTATATTTTAAGATCTGTACAAGAACTCGGCTAACAGATGTTTCCGCATATAAAAGCTATCTTCAAGTTTTTTACACCAAAAACCTTTTCAAGCATTCATATTTTATAGATTAATTTATTTGTTGTTCGCGTATTCATTTATCATTAGTAGATCCTAAAATGCTTAGATCATTGTATGCACACGAAAAAGCATTGTATCAACAAAAATAATTTATTTTAAACAAAAGTGCTGAACTATATTAAGGGTAGTTATCCAGAATAAGAAACAACTAATAGACTTACATCAGAATAACAAAATAGAGATTCTCGTTCTTCTAATATTTTTATGACAAACTGGAAAAACAGCATATTACATAAAAATACAAAGAGTTCTACAAAGAAAAACTGACACAAAAAAAAGAAATACTTTATCTTCATGATCTTGTACAATGATGAGTTATTAAAAATAACAAAAAACAGAGAAAATTCAAAATTTATCAATATATATATATAATAATAATGCTAACAGTAATGAAAACATTAACTTACACTAAATTATTCACAATAAATATGTTTTCAACATAGGGAAAATAATAATAAACATGTAAATCATCTACATAATAAAATACAGATAGTAGACCTTTATTTTAATTTTCTTCTGTTGTTAGTTCCGTTTTCGTAAAAATAAAATTTATACTGGATCTGTTCATTTCAAAACTCGATTACTTATATTCATAAACAAATAGTATAATACAAGCATATATAAAAATCCTTCTATGGAATTATACAGAATAAATAAAGAATACAACTTTAAATATGTTAAGTAATTATTTATACAAAACTGATACCAAATTATCCATAAGCTGAATTTTCATTTGACAATTTTTTACTTTCCTCAGAGTAATCTGTAGATAAAAAAACAAAACAAAAAAACTTGACATATTTGAAAAACATATTTACCTACTACATTCAGTTGGTTTGTTTGTTATGTATTTCGTGCAAAGCTACACGAGGGCTATCTGCGCTAGCCATCCCTAATTTAGCTGTGTAAGACTAGAGGAAAGGCAGCTAGTCATCACCACCCACCGCCAACTCTTGGGCTACTCTTTTAACAACAAATAGTGGGATTGACCATTACATTCTAACGCCCACACGGCTGAAAGGACGAGCATGTTTGGTGTGACGGGGATTCGAACCCGCAGATTGCGAGTCGAGCGCCCTAACCACCTGGCTATGCCGGGCCTACTACATACAGATAAAATAGAAGAAAATAAAATTTAATTGGATTAGTGAATGAGATTTTTCCTACGTCATTTTAGTTCCATAAAGTTTTTTTAACTACAAAATGTAAGAACAAAAATCATAGAATTAACCTTTTATTTATTTGAAATTAAGAAACGAGGATAAAGGTAACTTTTATCTATTATTAATCAAAATAATAAAATACATCATATATATATATTTATTTATGTATATAAATAAATATATAGCTTCAAACTATTGATTACATTAATTGTTTATAGGCGATTAAATCAGCACTATAAAACAATAATGAATTAAATATCGCAGTACCGTTATCGGTTCTGGTTATCAATTTATTGTCATTACGGATAATGTCTGTGATAGTAACACCCATATGCGTTGGGGATATCCCATCTATTAGACAATATTCAAACACCGATGCCAATCTAGTCAGCCGTCTTGGAAAATCAAAAATCATCAATCAAATAAGGGTACGAAGCTGAGTGCTTACACCCACAACGTATCAGCTTTTACTGCCTTTCACAGTCTATAGCCAGTTGTGGGAAGGCAGTTTCCCTTAAATTTCTTAAAGTAGAAATGAACTGAAATAAAGCCACCTTAATATTTCTACTAATTAAACTCCCAACCTCCACCCTTACAAGAAGATATTAAATATAACTATAAAATATAAATAGAACAATAGAACAATAAAATATTGAATAGAACTAAATAGAACTATAGTGTATTAAATAGAACTCTAAGATATTAAATAGAACTAAATAGAACTATACACACTACTTTAAAAATTCTTATATAGTTCTAACTCCCAATCTTCTCCCTTAAGGCTATATATATATATATATATATATGTATGTGTATATATAGATTTTATTCAAGAAAATTGTTAACAAAAATACTTTTACCTAGTTTGGCCTACTGCAATTTTAAGAGGTCAGGCCCTATGTCACCAATGAATCATAGGGCAATGAAATTGAAACTGATTGGTTATGTAAAATACAATTTTCTGATTATCGTTAAGAAAGTAGAAATTATAGCACGAAAAGTATTATTTTTAATGTTTTTCAAACTACTGTCTCATAAACAAACGTATGAAATTTCATAGCACAAAAAATTACATTATATGATAATAGCTTTACTATACGTTAACCCTAAATTAAGCTTGGTATTATACTTTAAGTATTGTTCTAATACAATATAAATTTTTTCTTCCAACCCAAACACTTGCACGAGCAAGTACGTCGTTTATAAACATTTTCCCTAGTTATAAACAAACTTTTCTACCTCTCTAAATTAAATGTTTCATGTTCAGGAGAATCTGAAAGGCAAGATATTCATCCTCTGCCACTAGTTGTGTCTCCATAACTTAAAGGACATTAAATATCGAATATTTGCTTTCAAGATTACATTCACTTTATTAGAATATATCATATATTACGTTTACAACTGCTTAAAATCAAATTTTCTAATCCTTTAAATTAATGTAAATTGGATAATAGTAAACTGCTTGTTATTGATCATAATTAGGCTTGAAATTTCTTTATATTAGTTTCACACAGCTTAAGCATAGTTTTCTAAATCTTCACATGAAATTGGGATTAATATTACATTATAATAGACGAATCTTATATACTATTTATTTCACAGTTACAATAATTTCTCATATTAATCTTAATTTCACAATTCTTTACATAAAAGTAGACTTGTCACTACATTAAATTAGGCTTAGCACAAGTTAAGCCTAATTTACAATATTTTATGTTAAGTTAGATTTTGTGTGTATCTTAGGAATTACGAATGACTATTACTCATCTTTGAATCGTTCAAAATAAATCAATCAAATCCTCAAAAATAATGTCATACTAATGTTGTTATAATACTATTATCCTATTTAAAGATTGAATGACAACTTCCACTTTAAATGACCTCATCATCTGAAGTAGTAATCTTTCATTTTTCGCTTTGTTGAAGTAAATGTGGCAATATAATGTTTTATATATATCTTTTGCATAATTAAAAGTAACTTAAGTATGTATCTTAATCATAAAGGTTTCTATTGTAATCCTTTTTGGAAATTATGTACAGCTGTATCAAAAAGATTCACCAATATCCAAGCTTGTGCCTGGTGAAGTCCTCTTTACTATGTTTTAACTTCAAATTACAAGCGTAAGAGTTTTGTACAGTGAAATGAAAAAGTAATAGCTCAAACAAAAGAGACAAGCAACAGGAGAAACAATAAAATTAATTTATTACAATTATGTAGCATATAAAAAACGTGATCATGACATATTTCTGAAGTATTAATAGTAAGTTTCGAAATTTGTAATCCATATAAAAAAGAAAAGGAGCTCCATGGCAAATAGATTTCAATGTTTCAGACGATATCTTTATGATTTTGTAAGATACAAAGTCTTGAAAAGTTTAGAGCAAAAACTGCAGTGAGTTTATTTTTAAAACTTGTGATACTACATACCTCAATCATTCACTCTTTTAAAATTTTTAAGCTAACAATAAGCAACAAAAGTGTACAAAGATCACAAATATGCATCTTTTTGCTTCTTATGTTTACTAGTTTTAAATATATAGGAAGGAAGTTTAAATATTTCTCTTCCCCATATGTAAATACAATTGATTGATTTAGATTTTTGACTCCGAGTTAACAGTTTGGATGCTTTTTATTTCATGCAGAGCAAATTTATATCAAAACAAAATTGTGTACCTAATAATTTCAGTTTAATTATATTTTTCATGTAATTTGAATAAAAGATCATGCAGAATTTTAAAATCTTAATGGTGCAACTTGCCATAGAAAAACTGGAACGGAGAAAGAGGAACTAGACTGATTTGACAATCATTTCAAATCTGATGTGTCTTGGAATGGTTGCACTGAAGTGTGGGTGATATGCCTGAAACTGAGTTTGGATGGTTCAAGTGTCCTGTCCTGTAGCACTTGGTTTTGTTTTTAAAACAAAGTCACATTGTGCTGTCTGCTGTATCGAGCTCCGGATTTTAGCATTGTAAGTATTTAAACTTACCACTGACTAACCAGTGGATGTATACTACTTGAAGATGATAAGTAATTCAATGGCGGGACACAGTCATCATTGATGTGTCTATAATAAGACGCTGTGTAGAACTGGATAGTATAATGAGTTTGTATAACAAGGCTTTCCTGAGCACATTCTCACTGACAAATTAGAAGGAGGCTATTAAGTGAACTCACGAGGTAATATTGGTCTCAGGGTAATTTCACCTCCAATTAATGTTGTTTTAAATAGTCACATTGAACCTGATGTTCAACTAATGAAGAATTAGCCATTAGTGGTTGGATGTGCTCGTAGACTGTCTCAAGTTTCTACAATGACCACCAAGATATAGCAGAAATGTTTATCATTGACTAATATGTCAAATATGCTGAAATGTGTCAAGATCCAATCATCAATGTCCCCAATTTGATATTAGAGTTTTTCAGGCATATTTGACATATGCTGCATCATCTATGCTGAATATATCATCGTTATATGAATAAAATCGTTATATAATCACTTGGTCCTTGGACTACCTAGCCGGTTATTGCAAAATAGACTTTGTCATTCTAATCCTATGGTTTTCTAATTTTGTATATTTTCTTAATGAAGATGATCTATAGTCTTAAATATCAAGCACTTCGGACTGTCACGCTTTATTTCTTCAAACTCTGCTCCTCTTCTGCATTGCAACACAGCACTTACTTCGCAAACCACATAGTCTTGGTCAACTCAGAACTGACCTTTGAATGAGTCACCTTTGATAAACTGTGTATTGTTGACGTCAGTTTCTTCAAGGTTTTGTAGAAGAAAGTTTTACATTTAATCATGTGTTACTACAATAATTGTTTATATGTGTATTCTAGTTTGACATCAGCTACGGGTTCGTTAGTTTTATGAACTTATAATAGAAACGAAATGTAGAAATATGTTTCGTGATAACCAGTCTGAAAGTTGTGGTATTTTAAATATTAGTAGTCAGTAAGATGTTTATTTATGATATTTAGCTGTATGGCGATTATTGGTTATGTATGATTTGTGAAACAGTAAGTGTCCCACAGAACATTGAAAGAAGTAATGTATTCCATACTTTCATAAGTTTTGTGTACGTTTACCTGTGATCAATGGTTATTTGGAAAATGGACGGATACAGCCGCCTGTCTGGTATCGAACAAAAATTTCAGCCCTCCATAAGTTAGTTGCGCCATCTGACGACACTTTGTAAAACTATGACGTCATTCCCTCCTGTCATGGCGGGCTAGCAACGCATCCTTATCGACTCGTCATCTGGTGACAAAACTTGGAACTATAATAATTTCACCATCTTTGACATCACCCCCCCCCCCCCCAAATCAGCGTGAGGCCGCGACCGTTCCGGATTTACTACTTATATATTTTGTTATCTTTGTTATAATGAACAATTTCCATCTACTTCAACTTATCTTTACTTCTCTTTACAACAATATTGAATTAGATTAGGCATTTATCATTTTTTTCATTATAAAAATACGGTAAATTATTTATTATAGCTAGATGCATTCTTCGAATAAATCGAAAATCCATTTCAAATTACTCTTACTGAATAAATATTTCGTATATTGCATATGTGCTTTTGTTCTGCTTACAAAATATTTGAAGATCATAGTTGAATATAATGCAGTATTCAAACGGATGTTATATATTTTATGAAACTAATGAAATGCCAAAATTTATATCATCAGAAAATACGTGCGTAGATTCTTTTACTCTTGTTGGCTTTCTGTTTGTAACTTTTATTGAAATTTTAGCAGTGTAAAATTAAATTTAAATCATTGGCGTTTTAAGTTTTTCTTGCTACTTAAGGCACTATAATATAATGCAAGGACTTAGAGGATAGGTATTACTTCTCCTGGTTGTTACCGTGGAACTTTTGATATTTTTTAGTTTCAACTTGAATGACAGCAATACTTGGGTGCAACGGCTAGGTGAGAGATTGCAAAGATGAAGAGTAACCCTCTGTAATCAAGAACTGGCAACAAAAGAGGGGGCAACCAGCCATCAGCACTCGCTGCTTACAAAGCTGTTCTTGGACATTCTGATTCATAGCTCGATATGGTAATCATTGGCTATGTCCAGCCTTTCGAAACTCTTCAAATATATTGCAAGGTGTATTTTTGCTAGAGGGAAATGTTTTTTAAGTCTCATGCTCATTTAGTTTCGATTCAGTACGGCTAAGATATAGTTAGTTATTTCAAGGTATACAGTCGTCTCTTGTTAGTTGCTCTGAGCTTAAAAGAAACCAAGAGAGGAGGAATTAGCCTTATACAAGATGACGGGCATAATTTAATTGAATTATATCACTGATGTGGTTTAGCAGCAACATAGATGTTCAACTAGATCAGAGAAGGAAGCAATGTTAGTAGAAATGAGCTATCCAAAACTCTTATCAAAACAATATCACTTGGAAGAAACTGTGTTTACCCTTCACTGATTTCAGGATAAAGCAATATAATAATGCGTAATTGCTTTATAGTAGAACACCATATGTATATTATGCATTTTTGTACGTTTAAGCTAAATAATCTACAAATGAAAAATAAGGGGAAAAATACGTGCGTTTTTATAAATTATATATAAGCGTATAATAAGATACATTACTTTTATAAGTATATATAGAAATATATCTAAGCGAAGCTTTTTAATTTCTACTGTAATAAGAAGCTTTTGGTGCTTTTTTCTCTAATCAGAATATTTTGCAGATTTAATTTGTCAGGTGGTTTTCATAATGATTCAAAGATGGCGCGGCTGTTGTTGTGTACATTCAATTATTCTTGCTTTAGCAGTTGATATATATAAATAGCAAATCAATTGTTGTTTAATATTTTAAATTATCAAGCGTCCAATAAAACAGTGGTAAATTATGAAAGAATCTGTCATCTTTGAAACATTTGTGTTAGGGCCAATAAAACCGAGGGTGATACTTTTCAGGTGAATCTATAGAAAAGGACAGATAACTTATTGAAAGGTCATTCAGTGTTTATGGACGTTGTACATCAAAGAAATCTGTAGAATCTTCAGGATACTTATACTAAATTTTATAAGTACCTCTAACTTTAAATTGTCAATACTGCACCAATAATAAATGGAAATGTTATTCTTTAACAGATGTATTTTCGTAGATTAACTTTCTTATTTAATTTATTTTGACGTTATTGTCCTTGTTACAGAAATCATTCTTTAGGTGAATATTTTGTATTTACTATAATATATCCATTAATATTTCACTATTTTAAAGCGATTTTCTTTGTTGATATTACATCATCTATTTAAGGACATTTAACACCATAAATATTAACCGCGTATTGTCATCAGTAGCGTGGTATTTTAATTCTCTTCATATTTGTACTTTTCGTACGCATCATTTGCGTTTCCTTTTCCAAATTCAAATATTTCCCTAGAGCGTTATCATATTTTCATCACTATGTAACATTCAAAGAACTTTACTATTTTTTTTATTGCTATTTAAAAGTATTTTTCTCTTACCTAACTATGACAGTGTGACATATGAAATTATAAAGGTAGAAGCTGTTTTCATTGCTTGGGGTTATTAGTTGAAACCTTAAAGAAGTACAAAATCACTTGAACCAAAGTAGTAAGACGCTCAAGTAGTAATTACTATAAACACTCCTGAGGTAATATAAATTTCTAATTATTTACGATAATGATTTGCTTTCTAAAGGCTCTGGCACTACAGATGTGTGTGACGGTACAAATACTCTCAGGCCCGGCATGGCCAGGTGGTTAGGGCGCTCAACTCGCAATCTGCGGGTCGCGGGTTTGAATCCCCGTCCCACCAAACGTGCTCGCCCTTTCAGCCGTGGGGGCGTTATAATGTGACGGTCAATCCCACTATTCGTTGGTATAAGAGTAGCACAAGAGTTGGCAGTGGGTGGTGATGACTAGCTGGCTTCCCTCTAGTCTTATACTGCAAAATTAGGGACGGCTAGCGCAGATAGCCCTCGTGTAGCTTTGCGCGAAATCTATATCAAACAAACAGATACTGTCAAAATTTGTATTTCATTTTCGTATTTTTCATTCTATAACAGAATTTCTGAGTATTATCATAGAGTTTGATAATCCTGGTACAAAGGTTATTAAAGTTTGAAAAGCCTGAAAACAATTTTGAAAGAAAAAATTAAGTAACGTCATTGAAATTATAAAACTTTCAAATTTTTATCTAAGAAAAAAGTATACATAAAATACTTATACTTAGATTAGAAAATACCTAACTCAGCAAGGCACATCATAGCTAAATTCGTAATAAAACTGTTTTGATGTATAGGAGTTAACCAAAACATTGTTTATTTCTTTATTTTTAAGAGTACCTTAGATCAAATATATTTTATTGTAAAATAATCCTTTGATGAGCATTGTTCTTATTTTATTTTTTGGTTAAGATAAAATAGCTGGATTATTTGCAATTAGAATTTTCGCGCGAAACTACAAAATAACTTTCAGTACATGGCGGTTCATAATTTTGAACTCATGAACTAAATAGAAGGCGGTTATTCAATAACAGCCACCGCTAATTATTGGCTACTCTTATATGACCGAATAGTGTGAATTGACCGTCATTATTATAGCGTACCCATGGTGCCACAAAGTGTTGACTTCGCTTTTGCAGAAACGGGACGCGAGCCATGAACCCTAGGATTTACAGTTCGTAAAAGCATTCTGCAACCCTCCTCACACACATAAAAAGTCGCATTTCCTTTTCGACAGTAGTCATTACGATTAAATATGTAATTTTGTGATGGTTCCTCACAAGAACACTCGCTTACCACTTTGTTCTTATGTCATTATGAGCACATTTGGCTATAAAAGTGTTCTGCAGATACTTTTATTATTTTCCTACAAAGAAAATATTTGACACTTTCACTTTTATCTTAATTCACGATGTCCTTCCATAAAATTCCCCTGTGAGATTGAAGGTAACAACAGACCACCTTCTTTTTAATTACCAATAATTTCAACGGTTTTCCTGCTTCTGTCACTCAGAAAAAGATTTACCGGTCTTTTCATTCACTTCGACAACTTTATTCCGTTTCGTTACAAACTTAACGGAGACTATAACCTTCGGTGCATTTACTTTAGTCTTCCTGAAAAATAACCCAAATCAGAACAACTACACGAAACACGTACTAAAAACAATTACATTTTCGTTTTTATTTAATGATGTTGTGAACCCATCTAATATATATATATATATATATAAAGCGTTATAATAAAGAAATATTTAAATATAACAATTAACCAATAGTATCTCCAAATCAGTCTAAATGTTTTCTATACCTGCCTTTAGTTTTTTTTTATCAAAATAAGAACCTTCTGATTACCTGTTGTTCATGGTACTTATTTATTTATACGCATGTGGATTCTGTACGGCCCTCCTACACTGGCTAAACATAGAGCCACCATATCGGAATATTGGCTAATAACTCTACTAGACGAGCAATAGTTATTATGTAAGTCGCATGAAATGCTTCTTTGACTACGCAAGAGTCATTTTAAAAATAATATCAAAATCAAAGATAAATAAACTTGGACTTTATCCATTTACGCTGCCTTATATGGGCATATTCAGAGATTTTAATTCTAAAGCTGTTTGACTTAAAGGAATTTAAATAACAGATCGTATACATCATTTTAGCTTCGATTCCAGATCGTAAAATAATTTTCGAAGTTTAACTAATTCAATAGAGTAGTTAATCGTTGGAATAAAAATTAAATGCTATAATCTATGAATAATTGCCTTATGGCACTACAATTTTTCACCGTATATGTATTCATTAGTCTATTAACAAATTAAAATCAGATGGGTGTAAACTAGAATTTCACATCTATCTTTTCAGGAACAAAATTAAAGTGAAATCGTAATCTAAACCTGCCATACACCCTAAAGGCTCCCCAGCGGAGTAACATTAAGAAGGGGTGGGGGTTGGTGCTCGTATCTGATTCTCTTGTCTTCTCAGTGCGTTGAACGGGTACGTTAGTTAGTAATCAATATTTTTACACTTATCGCAAATCAGACAAGTTACAGCTAAAGCCAAAGTACAGAACCCATATATAAAACGGAAATTACTATCATCCTTAATCATATGGGAGGAAACATCATCCATATATATACCTGTCCTTTTGTATATAATAATTTAAATATCCACAAACGTTAATTATGAAAGAAGTGAATTTCTGAAAACCAAGCTACACTAAACCTTTGAAACTAGCGAGTATAAGATGTAAGTTAAAAGGTATGGTATGTATTAGACACAATAATATGAAAGTTACATATAAACTTCTTTTTTGGTTGGGCGTAATTTGATTATCCTGCTCTTTGTACGTTAAACTTTGGTCTATAGCTTCACATGATTATGTGTTATCAATATAGGAACTCATATATTGTGAAGAATTCAAGAGTAGGAACTTTTACACGTGGCTACTTAAAGTATTAAGAGTGGATTATATACTATAATGAAATGTGCATACGAGACTCGCATAGACTTCTTCAAAACGTTCACTCTTGTATATACAGACGAGGATATAACGCATTTATTATTCTCAAGCACTTTACTTATTTTTTCTAAGTGGAGGAAGATAATCTCTTCATATAACGTTAAAAGTATCAACAAATTCTAATATACATAGAAGAGATTACAATATAAGCAACTGGAACGTGACAAAGCCACAAAACATGTTTAATGTAATATTTTGTTTAAATAAAATGAAGTCAGTTTTACCTTTGTAACAGAAGAACTAAGCCGTGTTAGTCGATAATTGTTAGCAATTTTATGCCATTGATCCATAAAGTTAAGCTGCTTTGCAACACGGCCTGTGCATTTAAATTCTTATAAATATATTGCATCGAGATTTTCAAAACAATATAAAACTCAGGCAAAATAGAGTAGGTGGCAACTGCGGATCTCCGAGATTATATTATATTCATTCTAGGGCAAAATTATGTTGTATTAATGGAAATAGATATACATACTTGGGGAAAAACTGAATCCAGGATGCGTATTTAAAGTATATAAAACTGTGGAAAAATTCTATTTAATCTATGGTAACTTAAAGTTAACTGTATTACTTCATAATAAAATAGGTTATGAGACGAGGTGATACTAAACAATGTGTCCACAGTGTTATTAGTCGGTCACTTACTACACAATGCTATTTACATTGTAATGGTTCTAAACTTTTAAAACATAGCGTATATTTAAAAAGGTCCTTATAATATAATATTCATCTGTGATGTGCATCCGATAATTTCTTTATACAAAAATATAGCTTGTTTTTCCAAAGTACGTAAATGCTGAATGTCAATGTAAGTTCTCCCGCCCCCCTCATTCAACCTTAATCCCACTTAGTTTGGGATCAACTAGTATATATATGTATATATATATATATATATATGTGTGTGTGTGTGTGTATTTGTTGTTGTTAGTGTCGTTGGTTGATCATATTCGGCTCTCTAAAAATACGAAAATACGTCCGTCGTTATCAACGGACACGGACCATGTTTGGCAGGACAATGAGGAATAATATTCTATATATGTCTATCAAGTTGCATCAAAATCTGATCATATTTTATTGCTTTATAGACCACAAATAGTATGAAAAATCGGTGACCTTGTTAGCAAATAGGGATTTTTTGCGACCTTACTGTGATCTAGACCTTTGACCTTCACCCTCCAAAAACTAAAGT
The DNA here is from genome assembly GCF_000517525.1 of Limulus polyphemus. Classification (NCBI taxonomy): domain Eukaryota; kingdom Metazoa; phylum Arthropoda; class Merostomata; order Xiphosura; family Limulidae; genus Limulus; species Limulus polyphemus. The sequence continues at coordinate 1,890,605 of NW_013665613.1, forward strand.
TCTATATT
>NW_013665613.1:1891612-1894741 GCF_000517525.1 Limulus polyphemus
TCCAAAAACTAAAGTTCTATATTGGGGTCATAGTTTAATTTTATACCAACTTTAGTCCTAATCCATTCAGCCGTTTTCGAGAAATCTTGCAGGAGAGAAAACATAGCCTCTGTCCACCTTCGGTGATGGAGGTAATCAAAGTGGCAACAAAGCCAGCAAAAACAACAAAGAACATTAATAGGTTGACGTCTCCAACGTTTTAAAATATATACAATATTTTATTGTATAAAGTTAAGAGCAATAAAAGCTAAAAACCTCAAGTTTTGAAACATGCTCTACCATATGTCCATATGCTTTAGAAAAGAAAGACAATTTATATATATATACATTATACACCCATGTAAATGTACATGAACAATTTGCATCTTGTATAGTGGTGCCACTTACAAAATTGATTTCCAGAAGTTTCTTCCATGGCACCAGGATTTAAATTTATTTAAAACCATTTTGATTTTACAATTTCTAATGATTCTCTTATATTTAATTTATTGCTTAACTTTATTTCTAGTATTTGTACATTGTCCCAGTCAATAACGTGTTTCGCTAAGGCCGAATCACTAGTTTTTAGTTTATCAATAACATTTTTATGTTCTTTAATTCTGAATTTCTATTTGTCTTATCAATACAACTTAACTAACAACTACAAAACATCTCTATCTATATATATAAACCAGAAAAATATCTGTCTGTCTGTTTGTCCGTTATCTAACTACTCCTACGTGACTGGGCCAATCTCAACCAAACTTTCTTGGATGATAGTTTGCCTCAAGGAGCATGTTGATGGTTGTTCAAAACCCATCATCTCTCATTAATGCTGTTATTGAGCATTTATTATCTTTGACGTAAGTTAACGTTAACTACATTCATAGATGGCGGCACGTCCTTACACCAGAAACAAAATATCTTTTTCAAATTTTATATAACACAACCTACACAGAGTGTGGGGAGGGAACACAAACGTCTTCCATATCTCAAAGAGTGCACTAGCACACTCTATAGAAGAATAAGAATGGAATGGAAAAAACGGCCGCCACTATTGGAGTACTACATAAACTCAGCTGAAATTTCTACTCCAACAGCCACCATGTGGCTGATATGAGGAGGGGGTGGATGCTATGATAAATAACACGGAAATCCTAACTTTCACACAAATTGTTGATAATATAACACATTATTACATAATTTATATTACCTCACCAAAAGTTTTGTATAAAGTTTAAGAACTCAAAATGTACATAAAAATGTACTTAAAACATGATATACACTCTACCGGATGGTCAGGGTAATTTTGTAGGAAGAGGTAGCGGCAAAATTAGTGGCGGTAGTGGTGCTTTCTTTTACCCGCTTTTAACACCCAACTCTTAATGTCTGTCCACAGTGTTTCATGTAATTAATTAATTAACGGTCATTGACCGCAGAAGTGTCTTACGGGCCGAAGTTGAAGGGTCACGGGTCAAAGTAGGAAGTAGATATAACTCATGAAACGGTAAATGTTTTTAAGTTCATAACCCGGACAAAGGACGGGTACCTCAGCTTGTTTTGTATATTCCACATTTATCCTTTAGTCAGTTTTTATCTTTCACACCTTTATTGATAGTAATTCTTTATAAATAAGGAGTAAAGGTTATTTTACAACCCGTATTTTTCATGAACACTTTTTTTCTTGACAATGAACGAACGTATGACATACATTCTTTCCTTATTTCCCTTACTTGTCTGTAACTTAGTACATCCAGTAATTTGAAATTTATTACAATGTTATTTTATAGAACCTATTTATAATATTAGGTTGATAACCTCTATCAATCCCTACTTATTTGAAATAATTCAGTTCCAGCATTAAATCCTCATTATATGAAGTAGACAAAGAACATAAACATAAAAAAAATTCAAACAACTCTCTTCAACTTCTAAAGTGAATTGTATTGTAGAGTTGATCGAATTAAGATGTTTCTGGAAGTCGATTAACGTGTCATTGTAATGTCGTCACACCGGAAACGTGTCGTCCACATATCTTACCCACACCTCGGATTTTTTCACCGGTGTTTCCAGCGCCCGAATTTCAACATCAAACATGAAAATGTCTGCTAACAGAAGTGTTAATGTTCTTAATCTTATTTCTAAATCCAGACGAATTCTTAACCGTAAATGAGTGAGAATTTGTTTACAAAATATTTGTTTTTAAAATGAACTTAGAAACTAAATAGGTTGACGACCCTATTATCACCAACTGGGAGGAACGGTATCCCAGTATTATACAACTTCAGGAGGGTAAAATATAGTGGGACGGTATAAAATTACTTTGTTCATTCGTTGATAAGGTTTTAATTTTACTCTTGTATTACGTTCGTAGGGTCTTTTTTATTTCATATGAACCATCACTTAAAATATTTTTAATATTATCTATTATCCTTGTAATTGCTTTTATCTAATATAATAATCTGTGCTTTTTTTTGCTTTAGAAATTACAATGTTTTTATTATTTTATTTAGGCGACGTTGGTTCACCTCATAATTATACAAGTTACTTTTTGGTTTGTTTGGTAACAGAAGTTAGTAATTTCGCTGATGTCGTTCGACCAGTATCCTTTATAATTTTATCACCAACTTTAAGTTGTTTCAAACTGGTTTGGACAAAAATAATTAGATCATCATTCATCGATATTTTGTTATCTACAATAAAATTTAATCCCAGATCAAAAACTTTAATTTGTTCTATTGTAATATTTTATTTCTTTATACAGTTTCCTTATTAGAGGATTATGCGGTAGTCTTGTATACTTTCATTTGCTACGTTATTAGTGTTTTGCGAATTACTTTTAGAACGTACATTTTTTTTAATTACATCATTCAGTTTCTTTTCCAAATTATTCTTTTATTTCAATCGTACCTTTTCCCATTTCCATAAACTAAACGTTTCAAATGTATCCCATAACAACTATTGTGTATTCTTAGCTAATTTTGTGTATATACATATGGTATAGTTTTGCTTCAGTTTTTGCAGTTTCACTCTTTTTGTCCTTGATAACAATACTAAGAATTTTAAGCTGCGTTACTTTAATAATAAATATAACCTTATTATTTTTCAAAGTACATTTAACTTTTATACCTGTTATATATATATATAACA